>NC_079164.1:19477346-19509846 GCF_947568905.1 Ostrea edulis | reverse complement strand
GTAGTGGAAATAACGGCCTAACAATTGGTACAATGTATGAAACAAGACAGCATTCGACCTGATCATATTTAAAACGCACATTATCATGCAAACAACATCCTGCTGGGGAGTATTTAGAGTGAATGGTTATTACATATTGAAAGCATAAGAAGGTACTCTAAATTGTGAGCGTTATCCACAGGAAATCTTAAAAAACGCCGATGCTTTATGTGCCACTGTGTAGAACTTCCAAAAGATTAATTTATTTTTGAACAGGATTTTGACCCATATCACAATTCCAAAAATACAAGAGAATTTCTGGAAAGAAAGGCAGTCGACACACTTCATGACCCGGACCTAAATCCTACAAAAAACACTTCTGGAAATCAAAACAAACGTTGAACAGAAACACGTTGACAAATGTGGGGAAAATATAACGGGAGTTGTGTTCCATTTCCCAGAAGATGTACATACTTGATTCATAGCATGTCAATTCGAAAGTACGAAAGGAGTAAAACCAAAGTTTTCTTTTGAGGTTGTAAGAATATTTTAAAATGTAATAAGTGGTGGCAAAAACTCAGTTCTCTTTTGTAATTCTTTACACGAAAGCAAGATATGATTTTGAATATGTAACATTAATTTGCTCACAAATTGAAAAGTATGTCATATCCAAAAAAAAGTTGTTTGAGTTATGAATATAATCATATTATTAACATGCACACCACAACCGCCGTTTTTTAGATCATGAGTTCAATCGAAATCGCCTAGTTGATTTCTGCTAAACTGCATTTTTTCACTAATGTTACAATTGATTATGTAAGTGAATTCTAAAAAGAAAATTGATTACAAAATATCTTCCACTTTCCATTGATAGCGGTTTTCACTGCTGCACTCTTAACTTGCACACCACGGGTGGTGCTAAACTTAGTGCTGCTATTAAATCTGAATTTTCCTGAAAGATCTCTCTGGTAAATGGTCTTTTTTCCTTTCACTGTGTAAGAAGTTCACTACTCGAGTGGGTCTAATTAGTTATCACGTATGCGTGCCGTTATATGACTTACAGGACATAATGTTTGAGGAAAGTGCTGAATGTGTACATGCCTTGTTAAGTTGTTTTTTTATTATTAAAATTTATAAAGCGCACAATTTTACAAACAATAATGCAATCAATGGCGCTGTAGATACAAAATTATCATATCTTTTTCAAACCCAGCAGGATACAAAAGATATAATCCCGTGGGGATCCGGGTTAGAATAAGGCCTCAGTACCCCTTGCTTGTCGTAAAAGTCGACTAAATGGCGGTCCTTCGGATGAGACCGCAAAAACCGAGGTCCCGTGTCACAGCAGGTGTGGCACGATAAAGATCCCTCCTTGCTCAAAGGCCGTAAGCGCCGAGCATAGGCCTAAATTTTGCAGCCCTTCACCGACAGTGGTGACGTCTCCATATGAGTGAAAGATTCTCGAGAGGGACGTTAAACAATATTTAATCAATCAATCAATCAAAAGATATAAGTAACATTTATGTCTCCGAGGATATTCAAATGACGATCAAAACCCATAGGCCTTTTGTTATTTTTTGTTCCCTTCTATTACATAGCCTACGCTTTTCCGGACACGATAAAAAGTATGGAGATTGCTGGAAAGGACGTCACGATGTCTCTACAGAAACTCCTCTATGAAAAGGGATATTCTTTTACTACATATTGTGAGTACTCTAACAGCGTCACGTACCAGAATACTTATTTCAACCAATCTGGGCCCACAAAGGAGCATAGGGTACATATTTATATAGTCCGAAATTGTTAACAAATACAGAGAACATGTTCAAAGTGGCGTAAAGCAAAAACATTAACATATTAGGAGCATGCTAACAGTCAATGATTGACAACTTTATATACAATATACATGGTGTATATCTTGGTGTTTATATAGTTAAACAGGCGCGGGAAAATAGTTTTCTGAAATTGATGTAATTTTTTAAAATAAATACTCTTGGTTAAAAGGGACTGAAATTGTTCAATAGAAGAGCCCAATCTTCCCTGGAGGGGGTACTAAGGAATTAGGATGAGGTGTTTAAACATAATCTCCATAAGAACCAGTGTGCCAGTACAACCAAATCTTGGATGAAAACTTTCATATATAAAATAAAGATCAAAGTCCAAACCATCAACCCAACCCCCTTGGAGCCAAAATAAGGGTGTGAAGTTTTACTTAAAACGATGATGATGTTCCTTCGTCATTGTCGACAATAAGCATGACATCTATGTAGTCGGATGTGGTCGGTGTGTCCAAAGGTGCCTAGTCAGGCCGATTCTTGCATGGAAATATCTGCCGCATGTAGGACACTTGAAGTTGGTTGTTGTGGAGGTGCTTGATATCCTCATCTTCCGAAGTGCACGTTTTCTTTTACACTCCTCCAGACGAGTTTTATCTGCAGTTTTTGACACAACAGAGATAGCTGTTCGCCAAGCGGTGCTCATTTTTGCTAGGTCTTCGCAGGAATTTGTGCTGATGCCAAGTGTCTTCAGTTTGGCTTTGTCCTTGAAACGTTTGTGCCCCCCCCCCCTACCCCTACATACCTAGTTCCGCAAGATAGCTCTCCAAACAGAAGTTGTTTAGGGATTATTGTATCAGACATTCTGCAAACGCGACCAGTCCAACGAACTTGAGAGCGTTGAAGAAGGACGTATATCGAAGGCAATTTTGCACGAGAAAGAACCTCTGTGTCTGGTATTTTGTCTTGCCATCGGATCGGATATTCATTAGCTTACGAAAACAGGTCATGTGAACCTGATTCAGTCTCTTGGCATGATGGGCATAGACTGTCTAGGTTTCACAAACATACAGTGGAGTTGTGATCACGACTGCCCTGTAGACACATAGCTTCGTTCTCAGATTGATATCTCTACGACTCCAAACATTGTTTTTTTAGCTTTCCAAATACTGCACTGGCTTTCGCAATCCTGCAGTAAAATTCATCATCGATGTGCACTGCGCGCTATAGTGTGCTTCCCAGGTAAGTGAACTTGTTTACCACCTCAAGATTCTCTGAGTTGGCCTGGATGACAGGAGCCACATGTGGGTTGCCTGCTGTGGGTTGATACAGGACTTCGGTCTTCTTGGTACTTTTTGTTAGCCCAAAGTTTTCGCATGCCCTCAGCCCCTGGAGACATTGTATTGCATGTCTGCCTCAGTGGTAGCATTTAAGGCACAGTCGTCAACAAACAGCAGATCACGAAAAACAGTTTCCTTGACCTCGATTACAGCCTTGAGTCGTTGCAGATTGAAGAGCTTGCCATCGAAGCGGTATCTAATGCGTACACCCGGGTCCTCTGTAGTAAAGGCATCTGTCAACATTGCAGAGAATATCATACTAAACAGGGTCGGGGTTAGAACACAGCCCTACTTGACTCCGTTTCTTACAGGGAAGTCGTGGGATGCTTCTCGATCATTGAGGACTCTAGCCATCATACCGGCATGGAATTAGCGAACCATCCTGATGAAGTGTTCTGGGCATCCAAACTTTGCCATTATTTTCCACAAATCTTCCATATTCAAAATGTCAAAGGTTTTGGTCAGGTCCATACATGTTGTATAAAGATCCTGCTTTTGCTCTAAGCACTTTTCTTGAAGCTGACGAGCTGCAAATGCCATGTCTACAGTTCCTCTTCCAGCTCTGAAGCCACATTGACTCTCCGGTAGCAGACCATTCCCCAGGTGCAGTATCAGACGGTTCAGGAGGATTCTTGCAAGGATTTTGCCCGCTATACAGAAGAGATATGCTTCTCTGGTTGTCACAGACTTGTCTGTTATCTTTTCTCTTGTATAGGTGTACAATGGAAGCATCTTTGTATTCATGTGGTAGGGGACCCTCTTTCCAGAAGGACACAAACAAATCCAGTAATTTCTGTGTCAGTAAATTTCCATCGGATTTATACATTTCGGCTGGGATAGCATCTGAACCTGGTGATTTACCACAGGAAAGCTGATTGATGGCCTTTTGGATTTCTTGCATGGAAGGTTCAATATCCATAGATATGTCAGTTCGTACTTGTGGTCTATAGCTTCGACAGTTATGTATGATGATTGGTTAAGGATGAAGTTGAAATGTTCTGCCGATCTCTCAAGAATGTGTTCACGGTCTGTGATCAGTGCCAAGGCATCTGAACTAAAAAGAGGTGAGACTTGAGGACCATAGTCTGCTTTCAGGGATCTGTAGAAGCGTTTGGAGCCGTGCATATCTGCAAACTGCTGTATTTCTTTTGCTTTGTTACTAAGCCATTTATCCTGCATCTGGCGTAACTCTGTTTGAACGGTGCACCTGTTTGGGAAGGTATCTTTCTTGGATGTTGACTGTGGGTCCTGGATGTAGGCTTGGTGTAGTGAGTTTTTGTTTTTTAGCATGGCACTGATTTCCTCATCATTTTCATCAAACCAGTCCTTATGTTTGCGTTCGGTTGAGCCAAGAACCTCAAGTGATGTAGCATGGACAGTGTCTCTGAACTTTGCCCAGTTACCTTCAGCACAGACTTTGTCAAATACGATATTATGAGTTTGGTGTGGAGGTCAGAGGCAAGTTGATTGGCTTTTTCTTTGTTCTTGAGCTTAGACACATCAATATGCTTTAGGGTTTTCTTCCCTTGAGGTCTACGTTAGGCAGCTTCATGTAAGTCCAGTTTGTAGATGACAAGTTTGTGGTCCGTCCAGCACTCAGCACCACACCTGGCCTTAGTTACCTTGACATCACTTCTGTCCACCTTGTTATTATGTAGTCAATAAGATGCCAATGTTTGGACCTAGGGTGCACCCAATATGGTTTTGTTACGATTGGCTTGGCAAAAAACTGTTAGTAATAAGTAAGTCATGGGTGATGCAAGTACTAGGCAGGAGAGTCCCATTGCTGTTGCATTTTCCTACACCTTGATTGCCTATAACACCTTCCCAAGTCTTGTTGTTTGTAGCGTTGAAATCTCCAAGAACATAGAGTTTATCGCATTTGGGGACACTGGAGATGAGAGTATCTAACTCCTCATAAAACTTGTCTTTGACCTCTTCAGGGTTGGTCATTGTTGGAGCATAGCAACTGCATGATTAGAGATGTATGTATGGTCTTTCCAACAGGAAAACGCATAGTCATGAACCTGTCGTTTATACCCCTTGGTAGGTTCGTGAGGTTATGATCAAGCTTGGTTCTGACTGTAAATCCAACACCAGATTCACGGCGTTCATCGGTTTTTCGGCCACTCCAGAAGGTATAGCCAGTTTTAACTTTAGTTACTACACCCTGCTCAGCTACGCGAGTCTCAGACAGTGCAGCAATGTCCACATTGTATCTCCCCAACTCTTAAGCAACAAGTACTGTGCGCCTGGATGGTCTCTCTACGTTGGGATTGTCCAAGATGGTAGGTATATTCCACGTTCGATAAGTGGAGTTACTTTTATCTTTCTTTTTGTTTTTCGACCGCTAGGTGGGACCCCTGCTAGATGCGGTAATCTAGCCCGGGTGATTTGGAATCGGGTAGTTTTTAGGTCACCTTTTCTAAACCCTTCCTCATGGTGTGGAGGTGAACAGTGCTGTCCTAAATAGGGCTACTCAGACACACAGTGCTGCCGAGTTTCTCTTATGCTTAAATCAGAAGGGAAAGTGACCAATATCCTTGGCCGCCTATATGCAGTTTTGAGTCTGCAGCCGCCAGTATGTCCACATCTGCTACGTCGACGCGCTCTCATCGTCAAAAGGCTTTGAGTTGAACTTCAACTACTGTTTAGATGTCGTGATTTGCACATGAGTTGGTATAAAGTGTGAATAACTTGCGCACCATCGTCCACACTCTCTAGTCCAGGATCACTTGGTTCCAGCGACAAGAAATAGTCGAGACGACTGGAGGTGACACTAGATGCAGTTGTCGGAGTGTTGTAAAATCATGACCAAGAAACCGCCTACGGGGATCCACTCCGAATTTATTGTAGGGTTGTCTCCCTTAGCTTTTGTTGAACCAACAACTATCCACAAGGCAGTGGTGCTAGGGCTGAAACGATACACCCCCTGCACGATACGATAAACATTGCAATACTTATGTCACGATTCAATACTTTCAATACAATACAAATTACAGAAGAAACCAATAATAACATTGAAAAAAATTAATTACCAGGATTCAAAATTATAATTTTAAAAGCAGAATGTTTCCAAACTAACAAACGGTAAGAAGCCTGTTGGCTCTGTAGTTTAAACTAATAAAGTGAATTATTACTTTCGTCAACCTCAAGACAAACAACAGTTTGAACATTATTCGACACTATTTTGTTCCTCATGCAGGTAAAAATAATAAATAAAAGCCGAGCCTGATGTATTTTACTAAACCCGTTTGTAATAAACGTATCGAACCGAAAATCGAGGCAATGAATCGAACATTGAATTTAGCGTTTATAACGAACAGTATCGATATTTCGGTGAATCGTTTCAGCCCTAAGTGGTACTATCTTCCTCGTAGCTGGGATTGGGTTAGTAGATATCAGGGCATATTCACACGCCTATGGGTCATGCTTACCGTACCTCAAGGGCGCCCAATACGTCTCCCGCTCAGATATCCCGTCAGGCACTCGGGTGCATAAAAGTTACATAAAACGATACATACGTAGGGAAAACAATTGAAATCCTGTTCAGTTTGACGAAATAGCAATAGAGATCAAAAGATGGTCTAAGGGAATCTTAACTCAAATTGTTAACAAATTTCCTATCACATAAAATGATATTAATTAAGGTGACAACGTGATACTAGAATGCAAGCACCCGGAGACATGTAGCTCATATATTGTCCAATAAAAGGGTATTGGTTACTGTTGACCCACAATCTCTAAACTTAAGAGTTTCATCTGTGTATGAGCAAGGTGGCTCAGATGAGCTCTAAACTTAAGAGTTTCATCTGTGTATGAGCAAGGTGGCTCAGATGAGCTCTAAACTTAAGAGTTTCATCTGTGTATGAGCAAGGTGGCTCAGATGAGCTCTATGGTGCATGGACCCCTATGTTTGCTTGTGGTATGTGATTGTTCTTGTATTTTCGTTTACAAACATCAGACAGCTCATATTATATCAAAGGGGGAGGGGGTTATATATCCAAGAACCTTTGGAGAAAGTAATCTACGTTTTACACCACAAAACAAATGAAACATTTGTCAACACTAACTTTTAAATTCTGCTTAACGTGATTCGGGAATTGGTTCTTTATTTCAATATTTTCCAATTCGAAAACTATAGTGGCTCTATTTTCTATACAAAATTACTTTATCATATTGTAAAATTATATTCCGTTTCATAAAGTTGTCATGTTGTACATAGCCAAATTGTATGGGTGCTCTGATCAAATCATTTTCTACTTCGTGTATAGAGGTAAAATACGATGGCGACGAAGTGCAAGCTCGAAATCCTTTGGGCGAAGGAGAGAAAACACGAAATTGAAGAAGCGAAAATATTGTTCTTTCGTCCCTTAAATTGCTTTCTCGCTTGAGGAAGATTTTGATATAAAAATTTTAAGATAGATGACTCGATTATCAACAACAAGATTTGAAATACTGAATTTTTAGGAAAGACCGAATATAAATAACCCCCTCGTTTCCACAGAAATATTAATTAGTTCATTGGTAACATGATTTTAAGCAGAAACATAATGTAACATTGTATCATGCATAATTATGTAAGGGCCACTCCAGAAAAACAAAATCTTACCTATTTTTTTCTCTGGTTTCATGCATGTAGTCGGAGAACTTCCGATTGTGAGGAAGCGAAGGCGAATGAGCGATATTAGCCTTCTCCTTTTTGCTCCTTCGCCCTCGTAACTTCGCATAATCGCCCTCGTAACTTTGCCCCCTCCCCCTCGCTGCCCCGAACACAAAGGAGAAAGTAGCTTGATCAGAACGCCGTCTTTGAAATGATTTTGTTGGTATACCTGTAGCTGAAATTGAGGCAGTGAGGGAGATAAAGGAAAGATATTGTTCCATACGTCCCGACAAGATGGCCTCGCAGTCAGAAGAAGAGGTCATATACACATTACCAGACGGTCAACAAATAACCATTGGTGACGAAAGGTTTGAGGCTCCGGAAGTCCTTTTTCGGTCATCCTTACTAGGTATCATGCCCATGCTACTGATCTTTTCATATGAATCTGGTACAGTACATTAAAGAATATGCTTTCATATTGAGCTCAAGTCGCAGAGATCGAGATATTTTCTTCGTCATATACTGATTTTAAAATAATTTCAAATTCGTTCGAAGTTAAGGCGTTGATGGTAATTAAGCAATTGTCTTTATGTCTTGAGTGTAAATCGCCACGCATCTTCCCTTTGTATGAATAATTGAAAGTCATGACCAATGTAAATTTCCAATTTTGTGGTGTTCAAGGTTATGACACGGGTGAACTAGGAGGGATCCAAGATTTGGTGCACGCCTCTCTCCAGGCGTGTGATTCCTACTGCCGACGAGATCTGTATTTCAATGTTCTCCTGTCAGGGGGAACTACTTTACTGCCAGGTATAACTCTCAGGTTTCATATTTATCATCTCTCCAAATATCACATAAAGAACATTAGGATTTCAGTAAAACACGCTTACATTGAAGTGCCGGGGACGAACAATTAATAGGTATAAACGTAATTCGTTATATCCAATACGTTTATGATATGTCTTAAAACTACTGAGAATGAAAATCACTTCGCTGTATGCGGGAATTTATTATCAGCGTGCTCGCTGTAATTATGTTTTACTGTATGAAAGGTGAAGATAACGAATAGTGATCAATCTCATAACTCCTATAATGTAAAACTTGTACGGTACCAATTTTGATGCACCAGATGCGCATTTCGACAAATAATGTCTATACTATAAGCAATACAAAATAGAAAGTTGGGCAAAGACAGACCCTGGACATACCAAAGGTGGGACCAGGTGCCTAGGAGGAGTAAACATCCCCTGTCGACCGGTCACACCTGCCGTGAACCATATATTTTGATCAGGTAAACGGAGTTATCCGTAGTCAAAATCAATCGTTATGAAACATGTCAGATAGCATTTGTCCCAATGATAGGTTGCATATATTACATTCACCATGGACTTCGTAATGCGTTTCGTTGTTCGCGAATCGGCATAAGTGATGTAAAATGTCAACATCATGACATATAAATAAAGACTTTTTGGACTATAGAAATCCGAAACTACTTAATTCTTACAAATTGCAGCACAAATGCTGAAACCACGAAGTGCTTGTGATTCCTAATTTATATGTAACTTTATCAATCCCCAACATTTAATATCATGTTGAGGAGAAGATACAAAGGTATACGCAAATCTTTATACATGAATTGGTTTTCCCAATAAATGCTTCGTATACATATTTTAGGTAGTAAACTCAGGTAACCTATTGCAATTGGTTGTCGTCGTCCGTCGTGCTTTAACAATTAAACATTTTAAACTTCTTCTTGATAACTACCAGTCCAATTCTTTTCAAATTTGGTATGAAGCATCATTGGGACAAGGGGGACATATATTGTTAATTTCAGGACTCCAGCACCCCTGGAGCCCTAGGGGCGGGGCAAAAACTGCCCAAAATTGACCAATTTTCAAAAATCTTCTTCTCAAGAACCACACACGTGAAAGAAAACCTAAATGCATAGTGATGTAGAGCAGGAAGGCCGCTACCAAAATTGTAAATTTCATGATCCCCGGTGTAGGGGTTCTGACCCCAGGGTGGGGCCAAACTTGGTATATAGTGTTTATGTGTAAAACACTTTAATAACATCTTCTTTAGTGCTATTGATAATAAATTGAAACTAAATAGATATTTAGAAAGAACAGTTAGTCCTTTACCAAAATTGTAAATTTGATGATCCTAGGGGCAGGGGTTTTGTTATCAGGGTGGGCCAAAATGGTCAGTTATTAAATGTTTGAACAATAGACAATTTTAACTTCTTGATAACTATCATTCCAATTCTTTTCAAATTTGGTATGAAACATATTTGGAACAAGGGGGACATAAACTGTAAATTTCAGGATTCCTGCACCCCTGGGGCCTTAGGGATGGGGCAAAAACTGCCCAAAATTGACAAAATGTCAAACCCTTTTTCTCTAGAACTACACATGTGCAAGAAAAACTAAATGCATCATGATGTAGAGCAGGAAGGCTTATACCAAAATTGTAAATTTCATGATCCCGGAGTAGGGGTTCTGACCACAGGGCGGGACCAAACTTGTTATATAGTGTTATTGTGTAAAACGCTCGAATAACATCTTCTTTAGTGCTATTTATACTAAATTGAGACTAAATGGATAGAGCAGGTAGTCTCTTACCAAAATTGTAAATTTGATGATCCCCAGAGTAAGGGCTCTGACCCCAGGGTAGGGCCAAACTTAGTATATAGTATTTATGTGTAAATTTGCTGATACTGTATAAAATCTAATTGCATACTTAGGAATAGCAGAAAAGGATGTACAAAAATGGTGAATTTCATAATCCAGGGTTATAACTTTAATGAGTCCAAACTAGTCATATCTTTTGATGTTTTAATGCTAATACACCTATTATTTAAAGCCTTTCATCGGTGTATGCACTTTTGAGGGCAGTGAAGTTTTAAGAACACATCTTGTTTTATATTGTTGCTGAACATTAGAATTTAGCTTAGATATTCAGAACAGGAAATATTTTTTTCTAGATTCCATAGCCCATGGAAGTAGTGATACTTTTTCACTAGTACTCAGGTGACCGATAAGGCCTGTGGGCTTCTTGTTAAGCCTCTTTGTGAATATTGTTACACAATGACAGGTACACACGTACACCTTCACCATTACACGGTGAATATGAAAAGTTTCTAACGTCCTTCTCTGTGAATTGCTGAAGCTGGGACCGTTGTCTCTACACCTCCTTTGGGTTTCCATCAAGTAGAAGTATGTACCATATATTTTTTGTGGACGTCTTTTATATGGATATCAGTTTTTCGTCACATGTAGTGTGTCCTATAGCTGCTCTCTTTGTCTTGCCTGGGGCACATCCTCTCCCTTAGAGCAGGGTGACTCAGGTGAGTGTAGTTTTCTTAAGTCCCGGTCCCCATCATCGATGCAGGAAATGTATACTTTAACAATCGTGTCCGTCAACACTTGTCTGTCGTAATTTTATTTTTATAATCGCTTCAATACTTCAGTAGACAATGATCAAAAGAGGACACCCACATACATTTTTTGTTTAAAGTTAAATTTGTTGAACATTGTGTTCATGTTTTGTTGTTACTATGATGAAATGATCTGACTGTTAATAAATGAATTCATTGTATTTCTTTCTTATATTTATCAACATAAACAAAATCCTCGATAAAACAAAACACTTAGTATTAAGGGATTGTACAGTAATTTTCAAATGACTGACTTCATATTCTTTAGTGCGTGGGCAATGTTCAGAGGGTAATTCTTTTACATTTTGGGTCAGAAATCCAATGTTCAGAGTCATAATGATAAATTGAATGCGAGATCATGTGTGATGCAATATAATGAGTATTTTGAAATTGACGAATTTCATAGTAATAGTTCTAAGTTGACGCACTTCAGATTAGATGAACAACAGATAGTGAAAGTTTAAGACATTTCTAATACTTGAGGTCAAAAGTCAAGGTCACAGATAGAATTTCTTTTGAATGAAATGGCGTGCTGAATCGAACATTGCTCAATTCGCAAACTTTTTATGGTGCAAGATAGGTAAAAGTGAAACACATGTACACATAATAATGATAAAAACACAAACAGTTCTTGGGCGTGTAATTGTATTCTATATGTTATTCTGAATATCGCACTAGGTTTTAAAGAGAGGCTTTTACAAGAACTGAGCAGTAAGGCCCCATGCCGTGTCAAAGTGTGGGCGGATCCAGCTCGGAAGTTTATGGTGTGGATTGGTGGATCCATTTACGCCTCTCTGTCGTTTTGTGAGAATAAATGGATAACCAGAAGCGAATATAGTGAACATGGACCCAATATTATTCACCGAAAATGTCAATTGGCCGCGAATACCAAACTGACTTAGTGGACTATAATACTGTTATGCCTAATCTTATTTTATAAAAAAGAGGGAGGGCTTATAAAACACTACATCGTCGGAAACCCGCACGTTCTCATGAATAATTAATGAGGCAGTTTGATTGGGCGCTCATAGTACACCCTGAGCGAATTTGTCCAATCAACAAGACGCTTTCAGCCCAATTTCGGTAGACAATTGTAGTGATAGCAAAGTTAAGTTAATGCTACCTTTAAAGACAGAAGAGTTTCGTTACTATAACGATTACTTTTATTGGACGATATTTTAAAATATTTCTTTATGAGAACGAGCGAGTAGGAATGAATAAACCCACGGATGATGGAGAGAGGAACGAAACGTAATCAACCGTGGGTTTCCGACGATGGAAAGACTACTGAATTATGGCATTATTGTTTTTATTATCATATGTTATGAATTATCATTATCATGAAAATAAAATTGTATTCTAAACATATATTACCAAAAAAAGAATAGATGACCAGTGACCGAGAGCCAGGAACTCAAGTTGTATTGCTAGAAGTCGCAAAAGGCAAAAGTTCACCTGAGCTGAAAGCTCAAGTGAGCTTTTCTGATCACCCATCTTCCGTCTGTCTGTAAACTTTTCACATTTACGACTTCTCCAGAACCAATGTAACATCCTAATTCCACCTCACATTATTGCATTTCTTCATTCGTTACATTTTGAATTCAAACTTATGCTGTTCAACGTTACATTCTTATATCACCCTTATCATTTTGAAAGTGCCAGAAAGGGGAGGGGGGGGTCCTATTTGCAAAAATGGATACCAGAGAACAAAATATGTCCTTCATTTTAATTATTAATTCATACCAAAAAAATTAAACCTCGGTATAGGGCCTAATGATACTAGTAGTTCAAGGGGAAAAATGAGTATACATACATCTTGAAATACAATTTTGAAAAATTGACAATTTCTTTTACATTTGATAAAATTGTAAGCTATACCAAAAGTGGATCATGAATGAGAATTGTTCAACCGATAGCCATAAACAAGTAGAACGAGAGATTGGTGTAAAGTTGTTGAAATAAACGCAGGTGTTTTTTTTATACTCTTGGAGACCCCCAATTAATGCATTCTTTCCGGGAAAGCTACGGAAAATCTACTCGAGATATTAATTACAATGTATAAATATGGTACAAGATACAAGTTAGACATTTATTCACCAATCCTAAGCTCCATGAGGCATATATATGTAAATAACTTGAATTCATTTTCGAAAAAAATTTCCATGAAAAGAGACGTAATCCTTTGGCACTCCATGTTTATATTTATTCTTTTATAAAGATATCTTGCATAAGCTATGAGATATCTTCTATTTTTATCAAGATATCTAATATATTTTATAAGATATCTCATATAATTCACAGTTTTTAAGATATATAATAAAATATATAACATATCTTATAAACTATAAAAGTTATCTCATAAACTTTACAAGATATCTTTTATATTATACAAGATACCTTGTAAAATATAAGATATCTTTTAAACAAGATTGCTACACGTAGTCATGTCCCCCACCGCCGCAAAAAAAGTTGAAGCACAAAGGTCCCATAACTCCTGTAAAATTTGTCGAATCAAAATGATCAACTACATATGGTGACTAACAATCCTACAAAATTTGAATGAAATCTGGTGAGCGGTTTCGAAGGAGTTGCGTCCACAAAGTGTTCCTTTAGTGTACTATATACAAATTCAACAAAGTCCAATAACTCCTATAAAAATTTGTCGAATCAAAATGGTAGCACAATATGATCAACTACATATGGTGACTAACAATCCCACAAAATATGAACAAAATCCATTGAGTGGTTTCGGAGGAGTTGCGTCCACAAAGTGTTCCTATAGTGTAGCATGTACAAATTCAACAAAGTCCAATAACTCCTGTCAAAATTGTTGAATCAAAATGACGGCATAATATAATCAACTACACATGGTGACTAACAATCCTACAAATTATGAACAAAATCCGTTGGGCGGTTTCTGAGGAGTTGCGTCCACAAAGTGTTCCTATAGTGTAGCATGTACAAATTCAACCAAGTCCCATAACTCCTGTCAAAATTGTCGAATCAAAATGGCAGCGAAATATGATCAACTACACATGGTGACTAACAATCCTACAAGATCTGTTGAGCGGTTTCTGAGGACTTGCGTCCACAAAGTGAAGTGGGACGGACGCACGGACACCGGTATTTCTATGTCCCCTTCCGCGTTGCGGTGGGGGACAAAAATAGAAGATATCGTATAAAAATTTTAAAAGATATAAAACATACAAAATATGCTTTATAAGATATCTCATAAACTTTGTAAGATATCTTATACATTTCATACGATATCTCATAAATGAACTTTTATAAGATATCTCATAAACTTTATGTGATATTTTATGATACATACAAGACATCTGATATGTTTCATAAGATATCCCGTGCGTTAACATTTGTAACTTCTTCTTGATAACTACCTATCCAATTCTTTTCAAATTTGATATGAAGCTTTTTTGGGACAAGGGGGACATAAATTGTAAATTTCATTATTCCTGCACCCCTGGAGCCTTAGGGGCGGGGCAAAAACTGCCCTAAATTGACTAATTTTCAAAACTCTTCTTCTCTAGCACCGTACATGTTTAAGAAAAACTAAATGCATAGTGATGTAGAGCAAGAAGGTTTCTACCAAAATTGTAAATTTCCTGATCCCCGGGGTAGGGGTTCTGACCCCAGGGCGGGACCAAACTAGGTATATAGTGTTTATGTGTAAAATACTTAAATTGCATCTTCTTTAGTGCTTTTGATACTAAATTGAAACTAACCAGATATTTAGAAAGAACAGTTAGTCCTTTACCAAAATTGTAAAGATGACCCCAGGGGCAGGGGTTTGGTATCAGGGTGGGGACAAAATGGTTAGTTATTAAATGTGTGAACAATAGACATTTTTAACTTCTTCTTGATAAATATAATTCCAATCTTTGGAACAAAGGGGACATAAATTGTAAATTTCTGGATTATTGGGCCTTAGGGGCGGGGCAAATGACCAATTTTCAAATATCTTCTTCTCTAGAACCGCACATGTTTAGGAAAACCCAAATACATAGTGATGTAGAGCAGGAAGGCCTCTACCAAAATTGTAAATTTCATGATCCCCGGTGTAGGGGTACTGACCCCAGGTTGGGGCCAAACTCACTATATAGTGTTTATGTGTTAAACACTTAAATGGAGTCTTCTTTAGTGTTATTGATACTAAATTGAAAGTAAATAGATATTTAGAAAGAGCAGGTACTCTTTTACCAAATTGTAAATTTGAGCATCCATGGGGTAGGTTTTTCGGTATCAGGGTGGGGACAAAATAGTCAGTTATTAAATATGTTAATAATAGACAATTTTAACTTCTTCTTGATAACTATCATTCCAATTCTTTTCAAATTTGGTATGAAGTATCTTTGGAACAAAGGGATATAAATTGTAATTTCAGGATTCCTGCACTCCTGAAACCTTAGGGATGGGGCGAAAACTGTCCAAAGTTGACAAATTTTCAAAAATATTCTTCTCTAGAACCGCACATGTTTAGGAAAACCCAAATGCATAGTGATGTAGAGCAGGAAGGACTCTACCAAAATTGTAAATTTCATGATCCCCGGGGTAATGGCAAACTTACTATATAGTGTCTATGTGTAAAACGCTAATAACATCTTCTTTAGTGTTATTGATACATGTACAGACCCTGAAGCGTACATGTACTACTACACCACATGCACGGAAGGGTACGAAACGATTCTTGCACGGAACGGTGAACGGTTTGCACGAAATGCTATATATATATATATATATATATATATATATATATATATATATATATATATAAACGATCTGCACGGAACGGTGAACGGTTTGCACGAAACGCTGAACGGTCTGCACGGAACGGTGAACGGTTTGCACGAAACGGTGAATGGTCTGCACGAAACGGTGAACGGTTTGCACGAAACGGTGAACGGTCTGCACGAAACGGTGAACGGTTTGCACGAAATGCTTCACCACTTTGTAGGCGTGGCTTGCACGCTTTGTGAACGGTCTGCACGAAACGGAAGGAGTGGCCTGCATGCTTTGATTTTTTCGGTATTATTTTGTTTAAATAGTTTCAATATAATGGTAGTATTTTACATGTAGATATTAAAAAAGGTTGACAAAGAAATCATAACTGATTGCTCATGTACGACGCGGTAAATTTTATTTTTACTTACCGGTATTAGATCAATGACTTACGGACACGTTGGAATGAAAACAAATATTCTTTTTTTAATTTCGGAAATAAAAGAAAAATATGCAAAAATTGTATCGTCATGGATTATTGATTAATCAAATTTTATTGATTCATTACTCTATAAATTCATTGAAACTGAATTTGAAATGGTCGCGTCTGTTTCGCTATTTTTGTATATTCATTCTGAGTGTCGTTAAAATACATTTGCAATTTGTATATTCCAGGCCTCTTCCCAAAGACAGATGTTAAATACGCCTATACATTTTATATACATGTGTACGTGTATGAAAACAGATAAAATGATTTCAAAAAAATTATCGTCAGGAAAGATTGAAACATATTTGGGCGGGGAGAGGGTTGTGAACGGTCTGCACGAAACGATAGGCATGACCTGCACGCTTTGATTTTTTCCCCGGCATTATTTGTTTCATCCTGTGGTTAGTTTAAATGACTTATGAACACGTTGGAATAAAAGGAGATGGATATTTTCAAAGCGCTAAGCGTAGCTGCGATTTATTGTCGCCAGTTGGATTTTGCTTTCGTCATCACGTTTCCGGTTTATCGCCACCTATAGGCAAATTTATGCATCGCTGCAGTAAACAAGTCGTGTTTAAAGTAGTCGTAATTTTGCAACCGATCTAGTACGGGGATAACATTCATATCCGTAGGGGCATTTTTTCCCCGGAAATACAGTTTGTTGGACAGTGGATAAAGTATGTATAAAAAGGTGACATTTTTGTCCTCATTCTGGGGGAAAGTGGACACAGAAGCAGGTCATTCTTCAGTTAAAATTCCCGTTTGAATCTGCGTCTGTAATAATTAAAGTGATTATTAAGTAATTCAAAATCTAAAAATGAATAAGAATCTGTACATGAAACCTTTTTGGCTAAGGTGCCTTTGCATTGTTACCTTCGCATAGCGCTTAGAGGTAACGAAAATCAATACTTTTGCATGGTGCAATCTATAATTAGAAGCCACGTCATTAAGCTATACACGAGTCATGAGGGTTTTCCATTTGCGTTTTGATTGCTGAACTCAGTTAAAATTTTGTCCGATACAACAGAAATGTGTGCAACACAGTAAAAATGTCTGCAACACAGTAAAAAAAAATTAACTGATCCGCGTCGATCGTGAACGAGAAAGACAGAGATCGGTGTCTCAGAGGAACGATATTATTGCGTAATTGATTACACATCCCCCGATCATATACAATGTATAGGTCATGCAGGAATTTAGAGGATGCAAAGGTGTAACTTAGGCTCACCTTACCATTTCTAAACGACCAAGATATTCTTCAGAATCATCGTCAACACAGTCAAATTTGATTTCGTTATTTAGTTTCAAAAATGAGACTGAAAGTAATGGTCGGGGGGGGGGGGGGAGACAAAAGTAACAAAATTATAGGTCTGCGTTTACGGAAGACAATGCCCCGGTTTCAAGTCTTCAAAACAGCGGCTGGAATTTTACGAGGGCTGTTTACTGAAATACATATAATTAGAACAAGCGTTAGATAAACAATGCCATTGTGTCAAGCATGAATGTGAAATGGTGTTTTCAATTTGTTTGTACTTCAGACAAACAATTGACAATGAGAGCTACAGTATATGCTACATCTATTTCCGAACGTACAAGGGATGAGGGAGGGGAAGGGGGCATGTTTTTTCTTGTTCTGTCGTTGCCTGTCCCAGCATTTTGTTTTCGTTGAACGATCTTTTCATATAAAAAATGCATTTAGTTTTTCGGCGTGAGGCCTCTTCATTATTTCTAACAGCGGTTTGAACATTTTTGTTTGAAAATTACTTTTACTTTTAAGTGCCTAGCTTGGGATACTCATTGAGCTTGTACATACCGCCGTGGTGGTCGAGAGGTTATCTAGAGCGTTCGCACCGCAGGCGGAAGGCCGGGGTTCGAATCCCGGCCGCGACAGACCTAAGTCGTTAAAATAGGTAGTGACAGTTCCATCGCCAAACGCTCGGCGTCAGATGTGAATGTCACGGGTCCTCGGAGATGACCTTAAATATGAATGTCCCGTGTCACAGTAGGTATGGCACGCTAAAGAACCATCACTGCTCAATGGCCGTAAGCGCCGAGCATAGGCCTAAATTTGAAGCCCTTCACCGGTGTTGGTGACGTCTCCATATGAGTGAAAAATTCTCGAGCGAGACGTTAAGCAAGATACAATCAATCATCATTGAGCTTATACATTTACATGTTGTAAATATTATATATGTATTGCGAGTCACTTCTGTTACGTTGTTTTTTTTCGTATTAGAACTCCTACACAAGCTGGGAATCTTATGCTTTTTAGCTCATCTGAGCTGAAAGCTGAGATGAGGTGAGGTGAAGTGACAATAGGAGATCAAATATTTACATACAAATATATAGGGAAAATCTTTAAAAATCTTCTTCTCAAATACTACTGAGCCAGAAAAGCTGACATTTGCATGAAAGCTTCCTGACATGGTGCAGATTCAAGTTTGTAAAATTCATGATCCCTGGGGTTAGGATGGGGTCATAATAGGGGATCAAAGTTTTACATAACTAATAAATAGAAACATTTCTAAAACAAAAAAAATCTCCTTAAGAACCATTGGGCTAAAGAAGTTTACATTTGTACAAAAGCTTCCTGACATAGTGCAGATTGAAGTTTGTAAAATTCATGGTCCCTGGGGGTACGATGGGGCCACAGTAGGGGATCAAAATTTTACAAACATATACATGTATATAGGAAAAATCATTAAAAATCTTCTTCTGAAAAATCACTGGCCAGAAAAGTTTACATTTATATGAAAGCTTCATGACATAGTGCAGATTCAATTTTGTAAAAATCATGGCCCTCGGGAGTAGGTTGGAGTCACAATAGGGATCAAAGTTTTACATGCGAATATATAGGAAAAATCTTCAAATATGTGCCAAGGTGACTCAGGTGAGCGATGTGCTCATGGGCCTCTTGTTTGATTAGGTTATTTGCATTTTCATAAAAAGAACTGTTTTATAAAATTCAAACAATAGCAATGTGTATTATGTCTCATTCAGACAAACAGGTGAGCTTTTACACAAGGAGTGTAATACAGACATGTTAATGAGTACAGTGTTTAATGTACCTGTGTACAAACTCTTGGAGGTGTTTTTTTTTTTTAATATACATATAACAAACAATCACTACAATGCTTAAATGTAAATCCATGCATATGTTAGTCTAATTTATCATATTCGATTTAGTATATCCTATTGCACTAACTTTCATGTTAAGAATGAGCTCTTTCCACTCTTGTTGATAACGCAGCATTCAGTTTCAAAGTTATTAATATTGCACATGTATGATGAACATCTTTCTTGAATAACTTCCTAAATTTTGTTTTCAGTTATACATTTATTTATCCGACTTATTTGGTTTCACATTCTCTCCAACCTGATTTTGAATTGAAATCAACTTCATTATTGATTACAAAAAATAATCCCACTTTCATGGTTTGATTGCTATATACAGATAATCATGCACTGGATTCTGTAGTACAAGTCATACAGATGCATGTTTATGTGTGTATTTAAATGATTTCTGGTAAGGTGATGAAATGGATGTAAAGTATTTCATAGACCTACATTATATTGGTGTGTTTTGACATGAATATCTGTGGCACTTGTTAGTGTATGTGGTTATGTGTATTTTTCTTTTCTGTCCAGTTGTTTGTTTGTTCCTTTCTATTATTATTTGACATACATGTATGTATCAAACTATTGATTTGTTTCATTTTAGTTGTATTCTAAAAATATTTCATACACTATTAAACTGGAACACAACAGTAAGTTAGTTGCGTAATAACAATTGAACACTTTTTACCGAAAACTACCATTACAACTGTTTTCACATTTTCTACCAAAACTTGACATTTCCAAAAATATTCTTCTCTACAATATCACATCTGTAAGGGAAAAAATTGCATAGCCATGTAGAGCATTTCATGATCCAGGGTGGGGGCCGGAGTGTAGCGGATCAGAAACCCTTGACTTGGGGAAAATGGGTGGGAGCCAAACTGGGTATAAAGTATTTATAAGTAAAATATTTGAATAGCATAGCCCTTAATGCTATTGATTGATTGTATCTTGTTTAACGTCCCTCTCGATAATTTTTTTCATATGGAGACGTAACCAAGACCGGTGAAGGGTTGCAAAATTTAGACCTTTGTTCGACGCATACGGCCATTGAGCAGTGAGGGTTCTTTAGTGTGCCATACCTACTGTTATACGGGACATCCGTTTTTAAGGCCATATCCGAGGACCCGTGACATTCACACCTGATGCCGAGGGTTTGGCGATGGAATTGTCACTACCTGTTTTAACGACCTAGGTCTGTCGCGGTTGGGATTCGAACCCCGACCGTCCGCATACAGGGCGAACACTCTACGTCTAGACCACCACAGCGGTGGTAATGCTATTGATACTAAATTCTGATTATAGATATTTAAAAAAAAAAAAAGAGCAGGTGTCCTTTACCAAAATTGTAAATTTCATGATCTAAGGACAGGGTTTGAGTTCCGGTAGGGACCAAAATTATTACGGTGACCATTGTTTTTTACAACATCATATAAAGTTTATATTTGAGCATGTTGAAAAGTTTCAGGACATTGTTTCCAATCCATATTTGTTATTTCCTTACAGGAAATGTATTATTTAGTTCAGCGAAAGTAAAGAATAACGCATGAACTGGGTTTTTTTTAAACTGTTGTTCCTGCTCATTAATATTATAGACAAGATCGGTAAAGTTGGCTACTAGTAACCAGCTACTAGTAACTGGCTACTTAAAAAGAGAAAAGTTGGCTACTAGTAGCCAGCTACTTGAACCAGGAAAAGTTAGCTACTAGTAGCCAGTTACTAGTAGCCAGCTACTAAAAGTATGAAAAGTTAGCTACTCGTAGCCAGCTACTACAAAATATAAAAGTTATAATTACTGAGTGATAGCTCGCTACCAGATAAAAGTTAATGAGTTTGAAAATTATTATCTATCAGATTTATTTCTAAAGAGGACGAGGAGTCGTATGAATTTTCATGCTCAATTATCCCCAATTACATAACATTGCAATGCAAAATACGAATAAACTTTTTCAACTGAGTGTTTACTTTAAAAGTGATACGGATTGAATTCAGACCTTCAATCATTTGATATACCATCCATTTTGAGATATCTGCTACTTTTACAATTTGATTCGAGTTACCCTGAAATTTCAACATAAGTGTGAATACCGTAAGAAACTTTATGTTTGACTTTATGTTTGTATTAGATATCTGACGAATTTACGACTATACATATGTCAAGAAGTGATAGATGGTGTTTTGGTACTCCACGAATTTTCAGATATCGCTCTTTAGGAAATCAGTTACTTATACATTTTGATTATCGGTACAATGAAATTTCAAGATCCGTGTGAATACCTTAAGGAACTCCGTGTTTATATCATAAATTTAACTAACTTACAACGATACGTATGGCAAGTAGTGATATTGGGTATCGTGATATGTCATCAATTTTCAGATATCA
This sequence comes from Ostrea edulis, assembly GCF_947568905.1. Classification (NCBI taxonomy): domain Eukaryota; kingdom Metazoa; phylum Mollusca; class Bivalvia; order Ostreida; family Ostreidae; genus Ostrea; species Ostrea edulis. Next base: position 19,487,989 of record NC_079164.1, on the reverse strand, counting down.
CGCTTAAGGAAGTCAGCTACATATACCTTTTGATGGCAGGTAAACTGAAATTTCAAGTTTTTCGCAAATATCTTGAGGAACTCTGAGTTTGTATTAGATATCTGACGAATTTACAATTATCAAAGTGAAGAAGAGTGATATTAGGTATCTTGACATGCCATAAATTTCCAGATATCACGCTTAAGGAAGTCAGTTACTTATACCTTTTGATTCCTGGTATCCTGAAATTTCACGTTTTTCATAAATATCTTAAAGAACCCTGTGCTTGCATTAGATATCTGACGAGTTTACAACTATCCATGTGAAGTGGAGTGGTACTAGGTATCTTGATATGCCATTAATTTTGAGATACCACGCTTAAGGAAGTCAACTACTTATACCTTTTGATTGCAGGTAACCTGAAAATTAAACTTTTTAGAAAATATATTAAGGAACTCCGTCTTTGTTTGAAATATCTGATTAATTTACCAATGCACATATGACAAAATCTGATACTAGGTATTTTGATATGCCATCATTTTTCAGATATCACTCTTAAGGAAGTCAGCTACATATACCTTTTGATGGCAGGTAAACTGAAATTTCAAGTTTTTCGCAAATATCTTAAGGAACTCTGTATTTGTATTAGATATCTGACTAATTTAAAACTACCCACGTGAAGTGGTGTGATATTAGATATCTTGATATGCCAACAATTTTCGGATATCATACTTAACGAGGTCAGCTACTTATACCTTTTGATTCCAGGTAACCTGAAATTTAAAGTTTTCCGTAGATATCTTAAAGAACGCCTTGTTTGTATTAGATATCTGACTAATTTATAACTATCCATGTGAAGTGGAATGGTATTAGGTATCTTGATATGCCATCATTTTTTCAGATATCACTCTTAAGGAAGTCAGCTACTTATACCTTTTGATTGCAGGTAAACTGAAATTTCAAGTTTTTCGCAAATATCTTAAGGAACTCTGTATTTGTATTAGATATCTGACTAATTTAAAACTACCCACGTGAAGTGGTGTGATATTAGATATCTTGATATGCCAACAATTTTCGGATATCATACTTAACGAAGTCAGCTACTTATACCTTTTGATTCCAGGTAACCTGAAATTTAAAGTTTTCCGTAGATATCTTAAAGAACGCCTTGTTTGTATTAGATATCTGACTAATTTATAACTATCCATGTGAAGTGGAATGGTATTAGGTATCTTGACATGCCATCAATTTTCAGATATCACCCTTAAGGAAGTCAGCTACTTATACCTTTTGATTGCAGGTAACATGAAATTTCAAGTTTTCTACCAATATTTTAAGGAACTCTGGGTTTGTATTAGATATCTGACGAATTTACAATTATCAAAGTGAAGAAGAGTGATATTAGGTATCTTGATATGCCATAAATTTCCAGATATCACGCTTTAGGAAGTCAGCTACTTATACCTTTTGATTCCTGGTATCCTGAAATTTCACGTTTTTCATAAATATCTTAAAGAACTCTGTGTTTGTTTTAGATATCTGACTAGTTTACAACTATCCATGTGAAGTGGAGTGGTACTAGGTATCTTGATATGCCATAAATTTCTAGATATCACGCTTAAGGAAGTCAGCTACTTATACCTTTTGATTCCTGGTAACCTGAAATTTCAAGTTTTTCATAAATATCTTAAAGAACTCCTTGTTTGTATTAGATATCTGACAAATTTACAACTATCCATGTGAAGTGGAATGGTATTAGATATCTTGATATGCCATCAATTTTGAGATATCACCCTTAAGGAAGTCAGCTACTGATACCTTTTGATTACAGGTAACCTGAAATTTCAGGTTTTTCATAAATATCTTAAAGAACGCCTTGTTTGTATTAGATATCTGACTAATTTACAACTATCCATATGAAGTGGAGTGGTATTAGGTATCTTGATATGCCATCAATTTTCAAATATCACCCTTGAGGAAGTTAGCTACTTATACTTTTTGATTCTAAGTAACCTGAAATTTGAAGTTTTCCGTAAATATCTTGAGGATCTCTGCGTTTGTATTAGATATCTGACTAACTTACAACCACCCACGTGAAGAAGAGTGATATTAGGTATCTTGATACCTATTATCATACCTCTTCACGTGGATAGTAGTTTACAATTCATATAAAGCTCTGTAATATCGGCAAAGATAAATTAGTCAAGTATCTAACATATCTATCTGACAATTGATTGCATTTCAAGATACCTAATACCACTCCTCTTCAGGTTGAAAGTAGATAATTAGTCTGATATCTAATACAAACACACAGTTCCTTAAAAGATATCTACAAAACATTTGAAATTTCAGGTAACCAGGAATCAAAAGGTCTAAGTAGCTAACTTCCTTAAGCGTGATATCTGAAAATTGATATCATAATAAGATACTTAATATCACTCCTTGTCATATGTGAGATGGTAAATTAGTGATATATCTAATATAAACGCAGAGTTCCTTAAGATATGTACGGAAAACTTGAAATTTCAGTCTACCTAGAATCAAATGGTATAAGTAGCTGACTTCCTTAAACGTGATATTAGAAAATTGATGGCATATCAAAATACCTAATATCACATCTTGTCATGTGTGCATTGGTAAATTAATCAAATATCTAAAACAAACACGGAGCTCCTTAAAATATTTTCTAAAAACTTGAAATTTCAGGTTACGTGCAATGAAAATGTACAAGTAGCTGACTTCATTAAGCGTGATATCTCAAAATTGAAGGCATATCAAGATACTTAATATAACTCCCTGTCATATTTGCATTGGTAAATTAATCAGATATCTAAAACAAAAACGGAAATCCTCAAAATATTTACTAAACACTTGAAATTTCAGTTTACCTGCAATCAAAATGTACAAGTAGCTGACTTCCTTAAGGGTGATATCTGAAAATTAATTGTATATCAAGATACCTAATATCACTCCTCTTCATGTGCATAGTTGTAAGTTAGTCAGATATCTAATACAAAAGCAGAGTTACTTAAGATATTTATGAAAAAGTTGAAATTTTAGGTGTCGAGGAGTCAAAAGGTATAAGTAGCTGACTTCCTTAAGGGTGATATCTGAAAATTGATGGCATATCAAGATCCCTAATATCACTCCTCTTCACGTGGATAGTTGGAACTTGGTCAGATATCGAATATAAACGCAGAGTTCCTTAAGATATCTACGGAAAACTTGAAATTTTAGGTTACCTGCAATCAAAAAGTATAAGTAGCCGACTTCCTTAAGCGTGATATCTCAAAATTGTTGGCATATGAATATACCTAATATCACACCTCTTCACGTGTATAGTTGTAAATTAGTCAGATATTTAATACAAATACAGAGTTCTTTAAGATATTTATGAAAAACTTGAAATTTGAGTTTACCTGCAATCAAAAGGTATAAGTAGCTGACTTCCTTAAGCGTGATATCTAAAAATTGATGGTATATCAAGACACCTAATATCAGTCTTCTTCACGTGGTTAATTGTAAATTAGTCAGATGTCTAGTACAAACACAGAGTTCTTTGAGAAATTTATGAAAAACTTGAAATTTCAGGTTACCTGCAATCAAAAGGTATAAGTAGCTGACTTCCTTAAGGGTGATATCTGAAAATTGATGGCATATCAAGATACCTAGTACCACTCCACTTCACATGGATAGTTGTAAACTAGTCAGATATCTAATACAAGCACAGAGTTCTTTAAGATATTTATGAAAAACTTGAAATTTCAGGCTACCTAGAGTCAAAAGGTATAAGTAGCTGACTTCGTTAAACGTGATATCTGAAAATTGATGGCATATCAAGATACCTAATATCACATCTTGTCATGTGTGCATTGGTAAATTAATCAGATATATAAAACAAACAAGGAGCTCCTTAAACTATCTTCTAACAACTTTAAATTTGAGTTTACCTGCAATCAAAAGGTATAAGTAGCTGACTTCCTTAAGCATGATATCTAAAATTTGATGGCATATTAAGATACTTAATATCATTCCACTTCACATGGATAGTTGTAAACTAGTCAGATATCTAAAACAAGCGCATAGTTCTATAAGATATTTATGAAAAACTTGAAATTTCAGGATACCAGGAATCAAAAGGTATAAGTAGCTGACTTCCTTAAGCGTGATATCTGGAAATTTATGGCATGTCAAGATACCTAATATCACTCTTCTTCACTTTGATAATTGTAAATTCGTCAGATATCTAATACAAACTCAGAGTTCCTCAAGATATTTGCGAAAAACTTGAAATTTCAGGTTACCAGGAATCAAAAGGTATAAGTAGCTGACTTCCTTAAGCGTGATATCTAGAAATTTATGGCATATCAAGATACCTAGTACCACTCCACTTCACATGGACAGTTGTAAACTAGTCAGATATCTAAAACAAACACAGAGTTCTTTAAGATATTTATGAAAAACTTGAAATTTCAGGATACCAGGAATCAAAAGGTATAAGTAGCTGACTTCCTTAAGCGTGATATCTGAAAATTTATGGAATATCAAGATACCTAATATCACTCTTCTTCACTTTGATAATTGTAAATTCGTCAGATATCTAATACAAATACAGAGTTCCTTAAAATATTGGTAGAAAACTTGAAATTTCATGTTACCTGCAATCAAAAGGTATAAGTAGCTGACTTCCTTAAGCGTGATATCTAGAAATTTATGGCATATCAAGATACCTAGTACCACTCCACTTCACATGGACAGTTGTAAACTAGTCAGATATCTAAAACAAACACAGAGTTCTTTAAGATATTTATGAAAAACTTGAAATTTCAGGATACCAGGAATCAAAAGGTATAAGTAGCTGACTTCCTTAAGCGTGATATCTGAAAATTGATGGCATATCAAGATACCTAATACCATTCCACTTCACATGGATAGTTATAAATTAGTCAGATATCTAATACAAACAAGGTGTTCTTTAAGATATCTACGGAAAACTTGAAATTTCAGGTTACCTGGAATCAAAAGGTATAAGTAGCTGACTTCGTTAAGTATGATATCCGAAAATTGTTGGCATATCAAGATATCTAATATCACACCACTTCACGTGGGTAGTTGTAAATTAGTCAGATATCTAATACAAATACAGAGTTCCTTAAGATATTTGCGAAAAACTTGAAATTTCAGTTTACCTGCCATCAAAAGGTATATGTAGCTGACTTCCTTAAGAGTGATATCTGAAAAATGATGGCATATCAAGATACCTAGTATCAGATTTTGTCATATGTGCATTGGTTAATTAATCAGATATTTCAAACAAAGACGGAGTTCCTTAATATATTTTCTAAAAAGTTTAATTTTCAGGTTACCTGCAATCAAAAGGTATAAGTAGTTGACTTCCTTAAGTGTAGTATCTCAAAATTAATGGCATATCAAGATACCTAGTACCACTCCACTTCACATGGATAGTTGTAAACTCGTCAGATATCTAATACAAGCACAGGGTTCTTTAAGATATTTATGAAAAACGTGAAATTTCAGGATACCAGGAATCAAAAGGTATAAGTAGCTGACTTCCTTAAGCGTGATATCTGGAAATTTATGGCATGTCAAGATACCTAATATCACTCTTCTTCACTTTGATAATTGTAAATTCGTCAGATATCTAATACAAACTCAGAGTTCCTCAAGATATTTGCGAAAAACTTGAAATTTCAGTTTACCTGCCATCAAAAGGTATATGTAGCTGACTTCCTTAAGCGTGATATCTGAAAATTGATGACATATCACGATACCCAATATCACTACTTGCCATACGTATCGTTGTAAGTTAGTTAAATTTATGATATAAACACGGAGTTCCTTAAGGTATTCACACGGATCTTGAAATTTCATTGTACCGATAATCAAAATGTATAAGTAACTGATTTCCTAAAGAGCGATATCTGAAAATTCGTGGAGTACCAAAACACCATCTATCACTTCTTGACATATGTATAGTCGTAAATTCGTCAGATATCTAATACAAACATAAAGTCAAACATAAAGTTTCTTACGGTATTCACACTTATGTTGAAATTTCAGGGTAACTCGAATCAAATTGTAAAAGTAGCAGATATCTCAAAATGGATGGTATATCAAATGATTGAAGGTCTGAATTCAATCCGTATCACTTTTAAAGTAAACACTCAGTTGAAAAAGTTTATTCGTATTTTGCATTGCAATGTTATGTAATTGGGGATAATTGAGCATGAAATTTCATACGACTCCTCGTCCTCTTTAGAAATAAATCTGATAGATAATAATTTTCAAACTCATTAACTTTTATCTGGTAGCGAGCTATCACTCAGTAATTATAACTTTTATATTTTGTAGTAGCTGGCTACGAGTAGCTAACTTTTCATACTTTTAGTAGCTGGCTACTAGTAACTGGCTACTAGTAGCTAACTTTTCCTGGTTCAAGTAGCTGGCTACTAGTAGCCAACTTTTCTCTTTTTAAGTAGCCAGTTACTAGTAGCTGGTTACTAGTAGCCAACTTTACCGATCTTTATAGACATTACTTCTCATTACCAGCTCGTTGGAGTTATCGCGCTTTGATGACTCTTGTGTGTCATTGGTAAGAAAATGCACAAATCTCGTGAGCAAGTGCGAGATTACTGGGACATATAAACGAAACGTTCAGAGCACACACACCCCCCTTTTTTTTAAAGAGTTAAAATACATGGTATATTTTAAATAAAATTACCATTTGTCAAACTGCACTTTTCAAATATTCTAACACTATCTTATTAAAGATGTTACATGTTTTTTAAACTCCACCACACCTATTTTAAAAATTCCAAACAACGATGTTCTCTGGACACCCAAGTCCATCAATATTTTGCAATTTTCAAATTAACTTAGATGCAGTTTGGAAACGCATTAGGTGTGTTAATTAGTGTTATAAACGTCTTTTTAAAATGCAGTTTGGCATATACATGTATATAACTTGTTCTAAAATATGGAAAATTACGGGGGGGGGGGGGGGGGGGGGTACGTGTACGATTACAAAGTCCATGCCATATGAACCTGTCCTAATTGTATGATAAATTAGAATGTCTTCATAGTCTGACAGAATAACTTTAAAAACATATTCATCACATTAATTACAAGAAAAGTTCTTGTGTTAGATGTGCATATCGGTTTTTCCCTTCACAGTTCTTGCGATTGACACTTTATATCGGTCAGATTTGGCAAATTTAGTAGCTTCTCTTCCTCACATAGTTTAATAAGTTCGTCTGTTTTCTTTTAAGAATAATCAATTCCTAAATTTGGCTTTAGAATTTTAATCAGTGTTGTGGTTTGCAGTCAGTTATTATTACGTGTGCCAAAGTAATGTGTTTACATGATGTTGTCCCGGTAGCAGGACTTTACGCGCCTTTAATTTGAAGAGTTCCACTAATGGAAATGATAAGTATTCATGAAGTCAGCTTAGTGCTCTTCGGTACTTTCAGTACTTTGATTTAACTTCGGAAATAAAGGGAAAAGATGCATAAATGGTATCGTCATTGAATATTGATTATTCAACTTTATTTATTCATTGCTCTATTAAATTCAGTGAAAAAGTCGCGTCTTTTTCGCATTTTTTGTACATTCAATCTGAGTGCCATTAAAACACGTGTGTAATTAGTATATTCCAGGCCTCTTCACAAAGACAGATGTTGAATAAACCTATACATTTTACATTTACTTGTATGACAACAGATAAAATGAACCTGCTACCTTGGGTAAGAAGGGGAAATACAAAACAAAAAGAAACAATCAAAATATGATTGAAATAGATTGAGAAATAAATGAATTATATAACTGAATACACGGTTTACACGAAACGCTGAACGGTCTGCACGGAACGGTGAACGGTTTGCACGGAACGAAACGAAACTCTTTGGGGGGTGTAGTAGCACGCTTCAGGGTCTGTACTAAATTGAAACTAAATGGGTATTTAGAAAGAGCAGGTAGTCTTTTACTTAAATTGTAAATTTCATGATCCCCAGAGTAGGGGTTCTGACCCCAGAGTGGGCCCAAACTTAGTATATAGCATTTGTGTGTAAGTTTGTTGATACTGTATAAAATCTAAATGCATACTTAGGAATAGCAGAAAAGGATGTACGAAAAATGGTGAATTTCACAACCCAGGGTTTTGACTTTAGGTGAGTCCAAATATTAGTCATATTTTTTTTTATGTTTTAATGTTAATACACCTATCATATCATGTAAAGCCTTTCATCAGTGTATACACTTTTGAGGGCAGTGAAGTTTTAAGAACACATCTTGTTTTATACTGTTGCTGAACATTAGAATTTAGCTTATACATTTCAGAACAGAATTTTTTTTTTCCTTCTAGATGTCATAGCCCTTGGGAGTAGTGATATTTTTTCACTAGTACTCAGGTGACCGATAAGGTCTATGGGCCTTTTGTCTAGATTCCATAGCCCTTTGGGAGTATTGATACCTTTTCACTAGTACTCATGTGACCGGTAAGGCCGGTGGGCCTCTTGTTTTATATTTACGCTATAATTCTACTTTCATTTCCAGTCGTTAAATTAGACGTACTACAAATAAAGATCGATCAATTCACACGCGCATTGTTCCCAACAAGGGGAAATGGTAAAGATATCGGAGGAACAAAAAATGTGTTCAGTATCTTAAAAGATCGGACATTAGTATCGTGGTTGCCCCTGAGTAGATAACCTATACATAACCTACTATCATTACATTATTTTAAATTCAAAGTTGATCCATTTTGATGTTGCTACTTGATTTATATTCCACAATTTTATTATCTATATATGCGAACATTTTGATTTAAATATGATATTCTTGTTATTTACATGCTAAAATCTTGATAATCGTGTTATTTATCGAAAATAAATTGAGATTTTCGATGTATGAATCAGGATTTTTTGGATAATGAATTTAGGCCCTACAGAAGTCATACTTGTATTTATACATGTATTTTGTCGTAAATCTATTGAATAAATATTGTTTAAACTAAAACTGATGATAATAAAATTTTGAAATAAATAATCAACATTTGTATAGTATTGCAACGTTTTGTAATCCTTAATTTCTTGCTATGCTATATTAACTTCACACAGTAACATTACGTAATAGGAAGTTTAAACCCTACTTGTCTTCAAGGGCTGTGTGTCAAATTTTCGGGGGGGGGGGGGGGTACGTTTTGGATTTTTCTTCTTCAGATTTCTTTTTGATGTTTTATATGCAGCTTTTAGCGCTAGTAAATTAATCACCATTTCGTTTATCACTTCATATTGTAACTTTAACTTACTTTGTGCTTACTAGGGTCAAGTATCTTATATTTGTCTTGCTATTAACTAGTATTAATGTAGATTAATCATTCTGTTCAATCTAAACATTTAGACTATGAGATATTGTAATAAAAATTCTAGTCATATAAGATTGGCGTTCATTTGGGTGGGCCTATCCTGTAAGTTCATATAAACAACGACGAAGTAAATAAAACTTGCTGGTGCACGGGGGTCGAACCGGGATGGGACCGTATTTACATTGCTAAATACCGAAACATTCCGAAGTGATAAACGTAAACAAAAATGGCGGTTATCAAAAAACACGGAAGTGGAACAAAATGTGACTGAAACTATAGGATTTCCTGGAATATTTACAAATTTCACGTTGCATCCGCTCAAAGTCGCCCGATAATGCAAGTAAACGGTCCATATTGTGATAGTCTACATTAATGTTAAAATGGAACAGCTGTACAATAAGTTTGTAGTAACCTGGAATAACGAATTTCCTCAAGAGGACCCACCGTTGATTGATCTACACGGCTGTATCTCAACAGCAGAAGATGGTTTCGAGTCAGTGAATATAGCCCATCTTGGAAAATTATATAACCAGTCCAGAGAAACCTCCAAAAGGCTTAGGAGAGAATTGAAAAAGGCGGAACTAATCGAAAACTTTTGGGCAACTCTCATGAAAGACTGTAATGGATTTGAATCAGCAGAATACTCTCCAAGAAAAAGTAGCAGAAAAGTATCTCCCTCCACTTCAAACCGCCCTGACAGAAAAACATCAGATGACTCTGGTGATAGAAAATTTTCGTTACTGGACGGCCTCGGAAAATGTGTGGATTCCTCCCTAGAAACTTTCGTTAATATTGGGCTAGGTGCTGATATTATTGATGTAACTGATAATCATGAAATCCAGGTGAATGCTGTGGCTAGTGGTGATCAATATCTTAAAACTGATAACAAGTTGAGTGATGGAGAAAACCTAGTTACACAGGTATCGGACAAATATAGACGAGACTCCGGTAGTGTACCTAATGTCTCGCGCAGTGGTGATGCACATACAGGAGATCACAGTTGGTATGCTAATGCTAGGACACTGAAAGAAGAAGGTAACGTTTCTAGTGATGACGAGGAAGCTGATTATGAGAATCAATGCTCCAAAAAATTATCTGTATCCACGGAGAGAATACCTTCCATAAAGCCTGCCATTCCTCCCCGGAGACCAAGAACTGAACATCCAGTCAAACCAAAACCTCCAACGATTCCTCGCTCTAAAAAGCATAGTCCTGGCGCTAGTTCCTTTAGTCCACACATAAGTGAAGGTGAACCAGTAAAATCAACTGTAAATAATGAAAA
>NC_079164.1:19462346-19472346 GCF_947568905.1 Ostrea edulis | reverse complement strand
CTATTTAAGTGATATATCAACTGTGTGAAATGACACCATTGACAATTGAATCACTTCCACTCAGATTTGGTTGAGTCTACTTTCCTGTACAATGTAAATGCAAGATTTTCATTAAATATTAAGTGTACTGTAGTTCAGGAATGGATGGGAGCTCAAAGCTTGTTTTCTGTAATGCATGTCTGAGATAAGAAGATTACATCTCTCAAATCAAATGTGTGAATGGGGGTTTTATTGAGTTTTTATGACTTTGGATTGGATTGATGAAATAGATTACATACCAGGGAATTTATTACTCTTAATCCAAGCTAACATTCAGACTCTACAAGAAATTTAATTCCCCTAAACAAAAAAGTGCAGTCCGCTGGAGTAAAGGGGTTAAATTCACAGCAGCTGTTTATTTGCTCCGTGAAAAGATTAAATATGCATGATTCAGAGGTGTAAGATTTAGCAAAATCATTACATTGAGTGACATAGATATGTGTATATCTACTATGATATATCTGTCAGTCATTTCATGTCATGTGACAGCTAACAAAGTGTTCAACGGTATTAGTCATTCCGTAACAAATATCATCCCTTTTCTGAAGTTACACGCAAAATTTGATCATCACGTATTTGATTGCCATCAAACTATTGCAAAACATTTGTTAAAAACTGTCTTGTTTCATGTTGACATTGTGCATGTCCTGTTCAATCAAAACATATGTTGAGTCCGTATCACAACTGTGTGCCTCTCTATACGGGGTGAATCATTTCATTTCCAAAAATTAAACAAAATACTGATATAATGTACCCCCCTTTGTTGTATCCATGAAGTATTTTTGAAAACTCCACCCATATCACCTCTTTGTGTAAACACTGAATGAAGTTGCTAGTTTATCTGTTTATGTGCTGACGGTATTTAAATATGACAAAGTCACCCACTCAACATTTCAATCAGGTGTTCGCATTGAAATGGCGAAATCCATTTTATTGTTAGATTAACTTTTTATTGGATGCAGGCTTCACTAAAGGCATGAATATGTTTAGATTTAAAATAACAAAATGGAAGGGGAAAGTCATGCTTATTTCATGTAATTCTATTTTATTTATTTCCCAGATTTTAATATTAAATGTAACTTAATTTCTTCAGTGTTTGAAGTACACTTAAAATAAAACTTAATTTGATTTAGCAAAGATATTAAAAAATTTTATTAATTCATTTTGAATGTAAGAATATGTATGTTTGATCTTGGTACATGTATTAAGATGACCATAACTTTCTGAATTTATCACATTTTTTTTTTTTTTTTTATAAATTGCGTCTTTTTATTATACTAGACGCCATCTTAAAAACTGAAACACAATCTTCATTATTCAGCTGCATGATGACGGTAACTTTCAAGTAAATTTCTTTTTTTTCTGCCATTTCAGCTGATATGGAGGCTGCAGAGGCAGAAAAAAGTCAACAGAAGGATGAGCGTGATGGAAAGTGTCGTTTGATCTTGGAGGCTTCAGGGGCCGATTCTGAAGATACAAGTGATAATGAGGTATAGTAGTTTGAAACTTTCAGAAGAACTTTTTCGATTGATAATGCCAGGTAAAAACTATAAAAACTCCAAACTCTTTTTAATGAAATGTGTTCTTTGGCTTGGTATTTCTCCAAACAATTAGTTTATCAATATATGCATAGGACTTGGCTGTATATTGCACACACATATTAATTTCTTATTTTATAGCCTGAAATTTCGAGAACGATGAGCATTAGCAGTGTACGGAAAGTTAGAGACCAAAAGCTTCACATGAGAAAGATTCTGGTAAAGGGAATTCTGGAAAGTGAGAGGACCTACCTCTCCCTGCTGAAGGAAATTACAGAGGTAGGCTCTCAGTAGTATAAATGTATTGACCTCGAAATGTCATTTAATTATTTATTACATGTATTGGCACTCAGGCACTGTGAAGAGGCTAACTGTGTTTCAAAATCTAAATGATCATATAAAATGTATGTGAAATCCATTAGCTATAAAAGCAAAACTATTGATAAATATAAATTATAATAGTTATTAAAAAAATTGCTCCATAGATATCATAGTATCATATATGTCCTTTGTTCAAACGTATAAGAAAAAAGTATTAAAAAATATCATATGATTAACCTGCATCTTCTTGCAAATTCTTTAATGAAACCTCCCAATATTGTATCTACAAAAGAAATTTGTTAATATATCAGAGACTCTTTATACTGTAGAAACTGATTGTTAGAAATTGATTGTTACAATTATAATACCATGTAACACAATATATATATTATATATATTTTATACAATATGACTAACAACACTTGCATGTGCTTTAGTGACAATAAACAATTGAATATGAAATAATTTCACACAAAATCATACAGTAATTATACCCCCTGAACGAAGTTCTGGGGGGTATATAGGAATCACTCTGTCTGTCTGTCCGTCCGTCCATCCATCTGTCTGTCTGTGCAGATTTGTGTCCGGGCCATAACTTCTTTGTTCTTTGACTTAGGCATACCATATTTGGCACACAGGTAGATCACCATGAGATGGTGTGTCGAGTACCTTCATGACCTCTATATGACCTTGACCCTTGACCTCAACGTCAAAATCAAAAGTTTTTTACAATGGATTTGTGTCCGGGCCATAACTTCTCTGTTCTTTGACATAGGCATACCATATTTGACACATGAGTGTATCACCATGAGACGATGTGTCATGTACCTTCATGACCTCCATATGACCTTGACCTCAAGGTCAAAATTAAAGGTTTTTACAATGGATTCTTGTCAGGGCCATGACTTCTTTGTTCTTTGACATAGGCATATCATATTTTGACACATGAGTGTATCACCATGAGACGATGTGTCGAGTACCTTCATGACCTCTATATGACCTTGAACTTTGACCTCAGGGTCAAAATTGATTATAGGGTTTTGACATAGTCATACCATAAGACATGGGTATATCACCATGAGACTATGTGTGATGTACATTCATGACCTCTTTATGACCTTGACCTTTGATATCAAGGTCAAAATTATAGGTTTATGCCATGGATTTGTGTTCGGACTATATCTTCCATTTTCTTCTACAAAGGCATAACATATTTTTACACTCAAGAAAGAGGTAATTTATACCTATTAACAACACCCTTTGGGAGATTGGGGTAAGCGGGGGGTATTCTTAGTGAGCATTGCTCACAGTACATCTTGTTTGATATTGATTTAGAATCAATTAGGTGGCTTAGGGGACCATTTCAAGATAGTTTATATGTTCACTTATCATGACACTTTATGGTTATTAAGAAATAATCATTGTTTTGAACAATCTTTTGAATTGTTCATCCGAGCCATAATCTCAAATTTGTCCATGAATTGCCATTGGTGTGATAGTCATCTGTAACTTTTTGTATTGTTTACATTTCTCCAGAACCACTGGGCCAATTCAATTCAATGTATTTCAAAGTACCCTTGGGTGAAGGAGGTTCAAGTTTGTTCAGATGTAGATTCAAAGCCCTCTTCTAAGATAAGATAATCAAAAAATAGTGAGAGAAAAAAAAGAATGGGGTTAATAAAAGATCTCAAGAATACAGTAGTGTTTTTAGTTTTCTATTGGAATGTAATGATTATAAGATATAGGAAATTCAAAAAAAAAAAATATAAACCATCATTCCCCATCTGTCTTCATTCCATGACTCCAGGGCTAGTTTGTAGTAATTTAAATGCATCTAAAATTTACGAATTTTTATCTTGGTGACTCAGGTGAGCATTTTGGTCTTTGTTCCTTTTATTAAAGTCTGTGTGCACAATTTTTACAGCTGAAGAGAAAAATCCAGAACCAGATCACCAATTTGAGAGAGTCACCAATGTGTTCCATGGAAGATGTTACCACCATGTTCTACCAAGTGGAAGAAATCCACGTTCAACATGGAAACTTTGTGGAGAAACTGCAAGCTAAAGTCGATGCTTGGTCAGACACCCAGAAAGTGGGAGATACTTTTAAGGAGCTGGTAAATTTGAAAATTGTATCTACTACACAAAATTTTCTGACAAGAAATAAATTTTCTGCGTTTCTGATATACACGCATTACTGTGATAGTCTGACAGTATGAGGATATAGATGTTGTACACTTTGTAGATTGTGTATTTTCCTCTGTATATGAAATATGTCAACCATACCCATGAGGCAGCAGAGTGTATACAGAAGTGTACAAGCAACAACGAGGAGTTCCGAAAGTTGGTTTCTTCTGTGGTAAGTCTTTACCCCTGGTAATTCAGATTGTATGATGCTGTATAAGTGGAATTTTCAGTGAGACGAAGAGTTGGCGATTTTCTCATAAAAATTGGTATTTATGTTTAGCGAGAGCTGATTTTAGCGAATTTATAATTTCAAGAAAGATAACTATCACCTTCAATATTGAATAAATTGTGAGCAATATTCAATTTTAGCAATATTGACACCCTCGCTAATATTGCCAAAATTAAATCCTCACTAAAAATTCTGCTTATACAGGGACTGCTTGCTTGATACACTTCCTCTTTATTCAAACAAAGTGCTGTCTTTGTATTAAGACCAGTTAAGAAACTAATAACATTTTTCAGAAACTGAGCACTGGAAGCCAGCATACATTGCAAGGTAATTTTTGTTTTAAATGTTACATAAGTTTTGTAAGACATGTATTATAATAACTTATCGTAGACATACCAATTTTTAAGTCATCAAAAAGCTGAAAGTTACTCTTGTCTGTCACTGTGTAAGTGAAAGTGTTGTGCTCAGATTAACTAATTGACATGCATGTATAAACTCCTTGATTTAAAAAAAAAATTAAATTTGATTGTTTTCCCGATTGTGATTTATTTATGATGCATCCATTGAGATCTGCTTTAATTGGCTTTCTTAGATTTCTAGCTTAGTCAGTAATGGTCTCAGATGTTGTGTTTTATCTGGTGAACTTTTGTTTACCCCTGTACATTGATACCTTGTTTTATTTGTAGAACTTTTGTTTACCCCATTACATTGATACCTTGGGTTGTTTGTTTTTTTTGGAGAATTTTTCATTAACCCTGTACATTGATACCTTGTTTTATTTGTAGAACTTTTGTTTACCCCTGTACAGAGGCTTCAGAGAAACACTCTAGTCATACATGTAGGTATTACAGTTTTAAGATTAGATCATAAAAGCCTTAGTGGAATTTTTTAATGTAGATTTAATTTTTATGCGTTATAAAAATCTAAGATTGGGGACATTTAATATTTGTTCTGTCCTTCAGTTTGTCTAGCTGTTCATAAGTTTAAGATTTTTAATAGTCAAAAGTTTTAAACTGTATTTAAGATAAAAAGCTAAAAGGCTTATACACAGTGTTTAAATGTATGTTGTACGTTTGTTAATACAGCATATTTTTCGATGTTATTGATATTTTGTTTTTTATCTTTTTTCTAGTCAGCAAAGCAAGTGAACTCTTTGAGAGTTAACTATGTTTAGGACTGCTCCACAATTTTCAAAAAAAGTGATATAAGTAGATTGGTTTTCTTTGTGTGAGGGTTAAATGAACTGACCTTACTTTCACTTTCTTACATATTGTATACAGGATCTCCTGAATTACACGCCAGAAGATCACGATGATTACAAAATTCTCATGAAGACCCTAGACTTGGCTGACCACAACTTAAAGAACTTCGCAACTACGCCAGATTCACAAATAGCGAATGTACGTCTCATCATCGTTTAAAATGAATTCGCATGATTTCTTATTACTAAACCTTTTTTATCCAATCCCTTTGAAATGAGATTTTTGTCATGAACATTGACTATTATTATTTTGAAATGATATAGAGAATGAATGAGCGGAATTCCTGTGAGTAGAAGTGGGTTTACGTGTCAGTAACAATCTCTCCCATGTCACATTGAATTACACTGTCGTTATGACATAGCACCAGTACTGCTAACAAATTATCAGATAACGGTTGTTGTAGATGTAGTAACACTAATGTTACTGTATTGTTGTAACATGTTTTTTTTTTATGCTACAAAACAATTTTGAGTGATTTTCACTCATGGTGAAAATGATTTGGTTGTATTGCAGATTGATATTTCTTTATCAGTATATTTTGATGCTTATTACTAATATTTATTGGGTCACTATAGTGAGCCTCCACAGATAAAATTATTTTTCGAGTTTCAAAATCAGGTTGTTTTTTTTTATTATTATTTTAGCTAAATAAAAACTTTAGAACTCATTATCTCCCTTGCAGACAGAGGATCATCTGGTAAAAAGTGGGTTTGTTGTGGAGATGGTTGGAAATTCCAGGAAGCTGAGGTTCATGTTCTTGTTCACGGATGTCCTAGTGTGTACAAAACACAAACAGACTGGCAGGTGTGTGTTGTATTGAATATGGTAGTGTGCACAAAACACACAGACTGGCAGGTGTGTGTGTGTTATATTGAATATGGTAGTGTGCACAAAACACACAGACTGGCAGGTGTGTGTTGTATTGAATATGGTAGTGTGCACAAAACACACAGACTGGCAGGTGTGTGTTGTATTGAATATGGTAGTGTGCACAAAACACACAGACTGGCAGGTGTGTGTGTGCTATATTGAATATGGTAGTGTGTACAAAACACAAACAGACTGGCTTATTATTATTATGTGTTATATATTAAATATGATAGTGTATGCCAAAAATTCATTCTTAATAAATGAAATTAATTAGCACCCCACAAAACATAGCAAATTACTAAGGAATGTATTTCTGCTAAAGAGATAGGGTCACGAGTAGGACAATGTAAATTTCTGAAATCATTGATAATGGGTATAGGACCTATAAATCAGACACATATTGATTATCTATTCCTATTGAATTTAAGGTCTTTGTTCTAGGAATCGTGTAAATGTATTTGAAGTGAAATGGTTCCTGCCTGTTCCCCAGATCACCATGGAGACAAAACGTAAGTCATAGGCATGCCTAGGTAAATTTCACAGGGGTTTTTTTTGGGTTTTTTTTTTTATAAAAGTTTTTGGGATAGGAATTGTGGTGTTTTTTTCCCTTGTATCTTGGCAGCACATGTGTCCTACACATAAGAGAGCACCCACACAGGTCTGAATTGTGTGACTGCTCAGCTGCCTCGTGCCACAATCAGATCAGATCACTTGAAGCAGGAAGTTGTGTTTTGACTTTATGGTCTTTGATGGTGATCTCATTCAATGACGAATGATTCTGATAACTGAAACAGAAAACATTGAGCAGTTGTTCTTCCCTATACAGAAATTAAATTTCTTCATTTTATTTAACTGCTTCCAGTTAAAAAAAATGAACTTATTGGTCATAGAATTTTTTACCCAGGTACAGTGTATTATTTGACTTTTCCATGTCTGCAATCCACACCAAATGTTCACCAACATAGTGTCAAACTATCTTAAGCAAGTTGCTCATTAAGCTGCTAGGTCTCAAAACCATGGCTGGAAATTACTTTGAGGTGTTGGGAATGGACATAACTCATTTGGTCATTATGCTTTACAGTGCTGCAGTTTTTCCAAGCAAATTGACCAGGAAGTACATGCATATCTTACATGTACTAAATTTGCACAGTATCTCTGTATATCAGATGTTAAGAGTGTTGTTATCCACTGTTAGTTTGAACAGATATTCTGGACATATTTGTGATTTGTAGTGGATAAAGTGTACCAGATCAAAGAAGATACCGAGAGCATGAAAAAGAAAATTGTCAGCTTGAAAGCAGAGCTGAGGAGAGAAATGAAAATCCATGATGACAAGGGGGAGGTCAGTTTTCTATCTCCATGACACTTCGTGAAACAATAAACAACATGCTTTAAAATGAGTTATGGCCCCCTGTGAAGTTACATGTAATTGAATCCCTAGTAATAATGTGACAAATTACTGTCTTATTTCCAGAGGACATCCTGGTTATCGTCCGGAACAAGGACAATGGAGAAATTGAAGAAGAAAATTGAAGAGCAGGTTTGAAAATGATCAAAAAAAAAAAATTGATTAAAATGTTTTGTGCATGTATTCAAACTATTCAGTTCCCCCAGCTTGATCTCAGTCCCTCTGAACAAATGGCAGACTACAAAGCATTCTGATAATGAATGCAACATGTAACGTTTAAATTGTTCTGTAGGAGGCTGCTCTGATCCTTGCTTCTCCTCATCTGCCATTACAATTCTCAACAAAGGAGGACTCAAAAAACCACTACATTCTGTTGTCCACAGATTACGAGAGAGAGGAATGGAGGGATGCCATGTTGGCACAACAAAACCACCATCATGGTAAGTCTCCATTATAAGGTAAAGTCAGCTTCCTGTAAAACCATTTATTACATGTTTGAAGGGGGGGGGGGGGGGGGCGTTATTCTCATTGTTTTTGTGGTAAGGACATGCCCAAAAATTGAAATCCTTCACAATTTAAAACTGAACTACATTTATAAAGAATTAGAACGATCAAACCTAAGTTCCAATGATGTTGTTTGAAGGGAGATAATTCTATATTTCCCATTACTATATATGTGTAGTGTTATATTTGATATTTCAAATGATAGTAAACAAAAAATATAATATTGATAATGAACAAAATATTTCAAGGAGAATGATCAATTCAAAATATTATAGGTGGACTTCAAAGGCTGCTGAGTGGGCATGATGTTCAAGCCAAAATCAATGAAAGCAAACAGGTACTTAAAAATGATACGTGGAGCATCTGTTACTTATACAATAAAATGTCTTTCTTTGTTGTTTCATCGGGTGATGAAGGTAGCTAGCATTGCAGAAAACATGCATAAGCCGCGGCAGTGGGCTATGCAAATTTTTTTTGCAATGATTGCTACCTTCATCACTCAATGAAACAACAAAGAAAGACATTTTATTTTTTATATTTTTATGTATTATCTAAAAATATGTACGAGAATTAAGATCTAAAATATATGGTCATATGGTTGACCCATTTGTAACGTTCAATGGAACAGCCAATGCACCCTTTGACCTTGATACACTCCATATTTGGTAATGATTTTGCAAACAGGTGGTACTAGAAAACTGGATCAAACCAGTTTGCAACACACATGTATTTATAGTGTGATGAAAGCAATGTCAATTTCAAAAGAAATATAAGAGAAAAGATTCAGTGAATGTAAATATAAAGAATTATTGAGAATTTTTTTTTATTTTGAGATTTAGATTATCAGTTCAATATTCTTTGTTTTGTATTCCATAGCTTCCACAAGTCAACAATATAGGAAATGTTTTGATTAAGAAAGGTGAGTCTTACTACAAGTATTTCATTGTAATCTGAGTTTTTACATGTAGAATTATTGATTTATCATTATTTGAGGATTTCAAGGACTACAGTAGTTTTAATATCTGTAATATGTATTCTTTTGATATAGTGCATATATGACTTTGTATTCAATTTGGTATAGTTTCAGCATTATGTGGAAATTGTGACGTGTCATATCCTACATTAAACTTTAAAAAAAAATAATGTACATGTATTTACTATGAACTAATCATTTCAGATGATGAAATGCTGAATGGTTCCCTAAACGTTACTATCCATAAACTGGACGGACTGGACAGTCCCTGTGGTATGTTGTGATTTTCCTTTTAAACATACATGCACAGATTGTATCTAAATGTTGTTGAAAATGATTGAAATTTCTTGTAGCTGGGTAACTTGAAAAATCAGTCAAACTTATACATGTAGAATGAACCATGTTGGTTCTATGTAGTCATTTCTCTTTTTATGAGGTTATAAATTGTCTTACAGATACCTATGTACAGCTTCACCTAGACTCTTACGGCTATTTCTTCATGCAAGCTAAGACTCGGCCCTGTGTCAACTCCGTAGAACCCAACTGGGACCAGGACTTTGAGTTGGAATTAGAGGGATCACAAACCTTGAGGATTTTGTGTTACACAGTAAACAGGGAGGGTGAAGATGAGCTCATCGGCAGGAGTGCTCTCGAGGTGTGTGTCTCATCT
>NC_079164.1:19414846-19457346 GCF_947568905.1 Ostrea edulis | reverse complement strand
GGTTTGAATGTTCTTGGAGACAGTGACATTAATGCAGTGACTGGGGTTCTCAAACTCTACTTCAGGGAGCTTCCAGAACCTCTCTTCTCAGAAGCCAGCTACAAACAATTCATAGATACCATTGGTTAGCAGCGTCGATTCAGCTCTGATTGCTTTATAAATGCTTGTCTTCAGTTTGTATTTAGTAGTAGACAGTTTAATTTTGTTGGTGTTTGATTTTCACACAAAGCTTTTGTGAAGAATTTTGTAGTTCCAAGCACAATATTTTATAAGATAGCATATATATGATTTTGTAGGTTTACATGATGGAGATGCTAAAGAAAAAGTTTTCCTTCAACTTCTACATGACCTTCCAAACGAGAACTATTACTGCATAGTAGCTATTGTAGAGCATTTAGTCAGGTAGTTTATAAACCTTTACATGTATATACATGCAGTCAATATGATGTACTCTAAAAATTTGTCTTAACCAGTTTAGACCCATTCCACTGGGTACAAACGAAATACTAGTGTACATATACTTAAAATATTAGTGTACATTTACTTCAAAAAAATATAATATAATTAAATATGATATAATTTTTATGTGAGAAGCTTCAAAACTTGCACATACAATAAACCACTGTTACAGCAAACATGCTTATTAGGTCACCTGAATTCATTCAGGTGACCTATTGCTATCTGTTTTTGTCCGTCGTCGTGCGACGTGCGTCGTGCGTTAACATTTGAACATTTTCAGCTTCTTCTCTGAAACCCCTGAACCAATTTCAACCAATTTTGGCATATAGCATCTGTGGGTGGAGGGGAACAAAAATTGTGAAATTCGTGGTCCCTGCCCCCCTGGGGCCTGAGGGGTGGGGCAAAAACCATCAAAATGAGTGTAATTTTAAAAAATCTTCTTCTTTACTCCTGGACATCAAGAAGCCAAACTGTGGGCATAATTATAATGAGCGTTGAGCCCTCTACCAAAATTGTGAAATTCATGGCCCCTGGGGCAGGGGTTCTTGTGTTAGGGTGGGGCTCTATTGGTCATATAGTGAAAATGTAGAAATTCTTTGAAAATGTTCTCTGTCTCTGGGTATTAAGTAGACAAACTAATAGCATGGTAATGATGAGCAAGGATGCCTCTTTATACCCCCCGCAACAAGTTGTGGGGGGGTATACTGGAATCGGGTTGTCCGTCTGTCCGTCCGTCCGTCCGTCTGTAGACGCATTGGTTTCCGGGCTCTAAAGCATTATCCTTTCCACCTACCGTCACCAAATCATATATATGGACTACCCATGGGATGAAGATGTTCCCTATCGATTTTGGGGTCAAAAGGTCAAAGGTCATGCGCACTGGACATCGAAGTAGCAACACTCAGAAAAGAGGTAGTTTATACCAATTACCAACACCCTTTGGGAGATTGGGGTAAGCAGGGGTTATTCTTAGTGAGCATTGCTCACAGTACCTCTTGTTAAAAATTGTGAAATTCATGTCCCCTGGATCAGGGGTTCTGGTGCTAGGGTGGGGCTCTATAAGTCATATAGTGAAAATGCATTATTTCTTTGAAAATCTTCTTCTCTGTCCTTGGGTATTAAGTCGACAAACCAATAGCATGGTTATGATGAGCAAGGATGCCTCTTTCAAAATTGTGAAATTCATACCCCCTGAGTCAGGGGTTCTGGTATTAGGGTGGGGCCCTATTGATCATAAAGTGAAAATGCATTTTATTTCTTTGAAAATCTTCTCCTCTGCTGCTGGGTATTAAGTAGACAAACTAATAGTATGATAATGATGATCAAGGATGCTTCTTTCAAAACTGAAATTTATGGCCCCTGGGTCAGGGGTTCTGGTGCAAAGGCGGGGCTGACCACATAGCTATTCAATGTTTCTTCCATCCAAAAGTAAAATTCTTATATTTAAACACAAACCTAATTCAAACATTGGAAGGTTGTTACATGATACTCAGGTGACCTATAAGGCCCCTGGGCCTCTTGTAATGAATTCATGTTTACAGTGAAACATGGTTACAGCAAACACACATATAATGAATTCATGCTTACAGTGAAGTGATTTTCATTTCCTGTAGTTTTAGAACATAATGTTATAAACTTATTAGATATAGTGAATTAAGTTTTTATAAAGAATTAAAAAAGTTTTTTCCTCAGCACTTCGCTATAAGTGTGTTGTACTGTACATGTATTTAGAGTCACACTTTTGAAATATACTCAATCATGTTTCCACTTTAGAGTGAGCAAACTGGAGTCTAAGAATAAAATGTCACTCAGTAACTTGTCAACGGTGTTTGGCCCCACCCTCCTTCATCCTGCGGTCAGCGACCAACAAAATCCCACTCAACTGATGCAGGATGCCCAGGATGTCTTTCTTCAGGCGGGTGTGCTGTACTTTCTCCTACAGCTGGCAGCCAGTGGGCGGAACATCCGGAGGTGTGAAGCTACTATTGAAATGCATGGGGAGGACAGGCTAGTGTAGAGGTGTGGATCTAATGGGAGTGGGAAGGGGGTAAATGGAGAAAAGCTGGAAAGAGTTGGCATAATCTAGTCCATGTTTAGTTTAAGAATGTCTGACCAAGAGAGTAGTAGAAATAGATATTCGGGGAAAAAAAGGTGTTGTATGTTGAAGCAACTTGTACAGTCTGTGAGTATTTAATGGGGGAAAGTGACATAGAAGCAAAATATTAGTATTAGATTTCATGTATGGTTTTCTTGCCTTCATACTGGATGAAATGAATTTTTCTGTGCTTGTTAATCAAAATCGTATGTTACAGTATTTATTAAAATTATCAATTTCAAGGTTGCCATAGATAAAGGAAAGTAAAAGAAAACAGAATATGAACTTGGACGGAATTTACAGAATCTATCCTGTAAATGATATAAGATACAAGTAGACATTTGTTACAATCAGCCATAGATGTCTTTCATTTAGTATTCAGCCATGACATTTTAATTGAAATGATGAAATACATGTATATGTACATGTATATATCATATAGTAATGCTTGTATCAGTGTCCTATAATTGGATATTTAACGAGGTGCTTATGCAGAACAGCAATATATTTCTTGTTCAGCAATGTACTTGTGTGTTTAAGCCGTATCTATTGGTATTTAGTGTGTTTCTAGTACTGTTAGAAATACCAGTATTGAGGAAATCTAGAAATATTCCCTACTTTTTCAGAAAGTGAGTAAATTTTGTAAACGATAGAATAAAAATTACATTTCTTGCATACATTTTACTCAATCAAACAAGCAGAAGTTCACTTATAATTCAGTTAGTGACTCATGTTTTAGTAATACCTAATATAAAGAGGATCTTGCCATGCTTGTTTTCAAATTGCATAATGAGGATGTTACATAGTAATATTACTTACTAAGTTAGTAACTTGAGATCTACAGCTGTGTTTTTTATTTCCTAAATTTCATTTGTTTTCTTTGTGAATGAGATTTAAATAATATTCTGAAAGATCAGATTCACAGAATTAAATGTGCGTAAAAACAACAAATGTACATACATTCTTCCTTTTCCTTTAACACAAATGATAGCTTATAGTGTTCAATAGAACATTTTATCCATCTTTTTATGAAGAGGAATTTGTACATATTTTGAAACACGTTATGGATATGTTGTTACTTTTGTACCGGAATGATCTATGTTTGTTCCGTAATTAAACATGTTTTCCCACGATGCAATCATAGCAGCAATATGCATTTTGTTATTCAATATCTTTTGATTATCATAGAACGTGTTTGGAGTATTGCGGGTACGCAGATATATAGTTATACCGTGTATGTTGTTTGTGCAATATTTTATTGTGTTTTTTTTTAAGCCAGAAAGCTATGTATGATGTACATGTGGTAGACTAAGTGTTTAATTCTCTAGTAGTATGATAAATGTCCAAACATATCTCTGTATTTATTAAAGTGCGTTTGATGATACTACAACTTAAGGAAAACAGCTCGGAAACTGAAGCCATTCCATAGTGGAGCATATGCATCCTTTCTTTTAAAGGATTTTTGTCACACTGCCCTGTTGAACAAGTGATTCATCCACCGATGTGGTGGTATTTTTTTTTTAGCCTGATTGTTAATTTGGTATCAATACTGAATTTCAATATCTGCATTGACTGATTCATTCTTGTTTGGACATGGACATTAATTCATTGTTTCAATATTATTGATAAAGCAGTGTCATTAATAGATTCACTCAACCATTTTTTCTGTACAGCTGTAAACTATCTATTCTTTTATCAGATACAGTTGAACATCAAAATCTCAAATACCACGGATATGTTGAAGTGAGTCGCAAGTCCGAACTACATCTTCTTTATGTATTTTAACCACAATATCTTGAACCCTTAGATATCTCTAAGTTTTTTCTTGGCCCCATTGAGTTTGAGATAATGAGGTTTGACTGTATTTTGCATTTTAAATCCTTTAGACCTTTTCTTTTTCATTCTGATAAATCAAATTGCTGGTAACCAGTTGTGGGCGTATGAATATTGCGTGTGTAGTTTCTCTGTTGTTTCTGATGGTGGTGTTTGTATAACTTCACAGTTTTGAAATGTTTTGTACGGAATTTTATGCATGTACATATACTTACACTTATATATGGAAGAATTAAGTTTATCAGATAACTCCACTTAGTGACAGTGATTTAAAAAGCACTCGCAACCACTTCATTTTAAAATTTATCAATGTTATTTCTCATATTATTGTACTTTCTGTAGGAAATGTAGAAAATAAACAGATTGTTCCTGCATATACTACATATATAATGTAGTATGTATATAGATGTAAATTCTTTTGTATTTTGTCTAATGTTACTCATTTGTTAATCTTGCACAATGTTCAAATGTTTATCGTGCTAATTTATTATAAATCCGTGTTACTTGACAAGTTCTTTTAAAATATGCCCTCATTCAAAACTTTCAAAATGATATTAAAGGTAACCTTTTGTTTTTGGTTCGTTATTTTAAGTTCAAATTGTTGATAATGAAACTGTGATAAAATCAAAATTTACGAAAGTTGATACACAAGTTTTCAGTGGTTGCTTTATTGTACCTGTTTTAGTGTTTCAGGATGCTCCAATAAAGTTTAATGAATATATACATGTATATGATTTTTTTTTTCTCGTTGGGCACTTGAGACGTCCACGCCCTATTCTCTCAAGAGGGAAGAGGACAGGCATAGCCACTTCTCTAGAGAGAATAGTCCGCGCCCGAGAGACACATACAACTGTATCTAATCCTTTGTGATCATGTGAATTTCACAACATTCTGGGTCTACAGGCTACAGCTACAATCACCCCACCTGTCTTGAAAGGTCCATCACATCTACAATTTCATGTGGTGTTTCTCTTTGAGAAGTGATTAAATTAATGTTTTCCAGCTTCATGTTTTAGCCGCATAACAAACGCATTTCTAAACAAATCATAATCAATTATTTCATTTACCATTTCATTAATATAAATTTGATAATCATATGCAATAACTACAGAACAAAATTGTCAGCACATGGGGGAAAATGTAGTTTCTGCTTAATCAACCAGGTTTATCAAATGCAAGAGCATTGCTAATGGTGTTCTTTTGCGAAGCACTGTTGTAGAAACCAGATGGAGAAATTTGGATATAGGGCAGAATTGTTGTTCATATAATATGCAAGGGAAAATTCAAGAGATATCTTTAAACTCGCTACAAGATACCTTTAAGGTTGACAAGAGTTACCTTTATACTTGAAACGAGATATCCAAGATACCTTTAGATTTAATAGTTGAAATAAAAATATGTTGGAGTTCCTCATAGACAATATCTTCGTAGTCTTTGCTGATCAGGTCTTCCAACAGTCTGTTGGAATTCCCATGGGCACGAATTGCGCTTATTTGTTAGCTGACCTGTTTTTATACTTATATGAAGCAGAATTTACTCAAAAACTTCTACACGAGAATAAATCTCTTGCTGTGGTCTTCAATTCAACATTTAGATATATCGACGACGTTTTATCTATTAACAATAATAATTTCCATTCATATATCGATTC
This sequence comes from Ostrea edulis, assembly GCF_947568905.1. Classification (NCBI taxonomy): domain Eukaryota; kingdom Metazoa; phylum Mollusca; class Bivalvia; order Ostreida; family Ostreidae; genus Ostrea; species Ostrea edulis. The sequence goes on along the minus strand of NC_079164.1, from coordinate 19,451,308 downwards.
GATATATCCATGTGAACTCGAAATAAAAGACATCACAGAGACGTCCACTTCTGCTTCATACTTAGATATTTTATTGAAAGTAGATATTGATGGCAAACTAACAAGTCAACTTTATGAAAACGGAACGATTTCAGCTTCTCCATCGTCAACTTCCAATATTTATGTAGCAATCACCTGCATATGGTGTGTATATATCTCAACTGATTCGATACGCAAGAGCTTGTTCTGCGTATGATCAGTTTTTAAATCAATTCAGGCTACTGACAAACAATTTTATGGTGCAGGGATTTCAACGGTCTCATTTAAAATCAGCATTTCGCAAATTATATGGTCGTTATAACGATCTAGTTTACCAATACAACCTGTCATTGTGTTAAGTGCTGTCTGACGTGTTTCACACCGATTGTTAGGTCGTTCTTGACACACTGATTTTGACTACGAATAACTCATGTCACAGTTCCTATCGCGATGTTGGATTGATCATTTTCCATTACAAATGAAATTTTGATGCATTTATGGGTCAGAAATAAACCGAAATGCCAGCAAAACTCAATAACTCAGTAAAAAAAAATTTTTACAAGTTATTTACAACTACTTACAATGAAATATATCAATGAAAGAGTACTAACGTAGATTCGTGAAAGTCCAGAAAACATTGACATATGTTCACCGCTGATCGGAATTCACACTCAAGGCTAAGCCTATTTATAGCGCCGTCAAATCATGAAATACAAAAGTCCCCACTAACGTAGTTTCCAAGGTAAACCTGCAGAGTGTTTAACAACAAACTCCTACAGTCTATCTAAAACATAATTCTGCAAGTTATATATATTTGATATACACTGCATACTGAAGAATACTCTGGAAGTTTAAATGGGTCATATGTTTATTGATAAACGATAATTGAAAAATACACCTAATACACATGTATGGAGCGCCAAATTAACATAAACTCAAATAATTGAAGATATCACCTAATACACATGTATGGAGCGCCAAATTAACATATCAATTATTTGAAGATATCATCAATTCAATTATTGCTCCCTTTAATTGAATTAATGCGCCCATTAAATCAATTATTGCTCTCATCAAATTAATTAATGCGCGCTGTAATTCAATTATTGTTCTCATCAATTGAATCAATGCGCGTATTAATTGAATTAATAAGAGCAATAATAGATTTGATGCGCGCATTAATTCAATTATTGCTCTCCTGATAGTAGATGAGAACACCAATTTAGTAGAATTATTGCTCGCAATAATTAATTTAGAGCTCGGTGTAAATAATTTGATGATCTCTTTAATTCAATTGAAGATATCTTTAAATCATTTACAATGCTTTTGTATAAGGAATTAATGCGCGCATCAATTCTTTTACAGAGAGCAACAATTCAATTAAAGATAACATTAATTCAATTGTGGATATGTTGAATTGAAGATATCTTTAATTTTATAGTTGCTCTCTCTAAAAGAATTATTGCTCTCTTCAAATGAATTAAAGATATCATTATTTCAATTGAAGAGAGCAATAATTTAATTAATGTGCGCATTAAATCATTTATTGCTCTCATCAAATGAATTAATGCGCGCATCAATTCAATTATTGCTCTCATCAATTGATTTAATGCGCGCATTATATCAGTTATTGCTCTCTTCAATTGAATTGTAGCGCGCATCAATTCAATTGTTGATATCATTAATTCATTTGAAGAGATCATTGATTCAATCAAAGCGCGCATCAATTCAGCAGAAGAACTAATGCTATCATCAATTGAATTAATGCGCGCAGTAATTCAGAATTGAAGATATCATTAATTATTTGAAGAGATCTTTAATTCAATTGTTGTGCGCATCAAATGAATTGATGATATCTTCAAATAATTGAAGATATCTTCAATTATTTCAGTTTATGTTAATTTGGCGCTCCATATATTCCACAATACTGGCCAAATTCTTAGCATCTTTTGTGAAGAAAAATCATTTTCAAGACATATTAACAGTATACAAAAGACTATCTTGTTTCAAAACAAACAAACAAAATGTGCATAAACGGTGAAATGGAAACTACACTTCATCTGAGCAGTAAAATATCAAACTATGTTCTAAAGGATTCGTTTTGTCCATTTCAACAGTTTTCACTCGCATAGAGACGTCACCAACTTTATAGGGTAAGTATCACAAATTGACCTCTCCATGGTACTCAGGACCGGAGCAGTGAGGGTTCGTCATCGCCTATTCTAATGTCGGACAGTTGGTGAAGGAAAAGTCACTATCTTAAGTTGACGTAGCACCAGGATCGTCAATCGAACCCTTGACCTCCCTGTTGCTAAGCGAACTCCCTAACCACAAGACTTCAGCGACCAATATAGGAAAACATACAGCAAGAACATGAATTTAGATCATTACAACAGGGAGACATGTACATATTTATGAAAAGGGGAGCTTAATAATCAATTGATTTGCAACTATCTGACCGAGTATATGTACCACAAATTGTGTGAGTATGACTAATTTCACAGAATTAATTTCTGAAGCATTTTTCCACTGTCTGTTACAAACTGCAAAGTTCCGAGACTTGCAGCAATTTTGCTCTGGTATTCCTGCATGTGATCCGTCTCACGTATCCAGGGGGAAAGAATTTGGATTGGTAAAATGTTGTCAGTGCTAGCCTCATGTCTGTCTGCCAGACCCAAATACCACAAAATACGAAAGAACACATGTACAAGTAACAGCCATATTTGTTGCAAATAAAAGACCCTCAGATGTTCCCATTTTTATTTCAAAACTGAATGTTTACATTCAAAAGTTTTCGCCTTTTTTTTTTTTTTTTTTTTTTCACAATTTGTAGGGATAATAATTTCCTCGTGAATACGTTGTAGTTGTGAACAATGCGCGAATGAATCTTGACAAATATAGAACATTTGTTTTAATGGCTGGATGTTCCGACAGAAATGAAAGTAGAATATAAAAAATATATATTATTTTTGAAAATGTATGAGGGAATGGAGTGCCAAATTAACATAAACTCAAATAATTGCAGATTTCTTCAATTATTTGAAGATATCAATTTAATCATTGCGTGTTAAATGCTAAAATACCTTATGAAATCCATACTCATATTCAAATTGTTAAAGAAATTAAGATAAAAGGTTCGTTGGGTTTTGGTGGGGTTTTTTTTTTTTACCTCAGGCCACGCACCCCTTCCTGCATTCAACCTGAGCATCTTCAGTTCTAAGAATTTTTTAAATGCTTTCTAAATGGTTTTAAAAGCTTGGTACTCCCTCTTAAGTGTAGAATTTGGGAGTTCACTATTCACTACATCCCCTATTCCTTTCCATAAAGTCACGTTTTCTAACTTAAGTATGTGCAGAAACTTTTAAAGAAAATATGTTTGGTCATTTCAATAGCGTGAATACATTCATATTCACATTGGCTTCCTTTATGTTATCCGGGATTTGCCACTTGTGTTCTACATGTAGAAGTTTTTGAATAAATTATGCCTCATAGGAATGTAAAAATAGGTCAGCTAATAAAGGAGCACATTTCGTGCCCATGGGAATTCCAGCAGATTGTTGGAAGACCTGATCACCAAAGACTATACGATACGAAAATATTATCAATGAGGAACTCCAGCATCTTTTTATTTCAACTTCAGAGTACGTGTACTTGAATTAGAGTGGTGTTTAAAAAGTATTTTTGAATGACAAATCACTAGATCTGAATATTTCTTTTTCCAATTCTGTTGAAGAACACCGTGTACAATGCCACATGCGGGGACCGTGATTGGTGCAGCTCGGGGTCTGTAAATTCCAAGCGACGAAAGTAGGTCGATAAGTATTCAAAGACTGATTGTGTCTAATTAAAATAAATGTAGATAGACAAAAGTTCTGCACGGAAGACAATAGTTATTTACAAGCTAGCACTAGCAATTGGGGAGTCTAGAACTCTTTGGAAATGCTCAAACACTTTGACAATATACAAGTAGGGTAGGCGCCGGGTATACATTGTACAGATTTTGCGGTATATCTGATGAGAAATACCCTATAAAGTCCAAGTTTTTTTCGACCAGAAAGATTTGCTTTGAATGGGAACTCAATATCCTTCTGAAGAAACCAGCACAAAATCATGATATGCCGAGTATTTGAATGAAACCCCGTGTGGCGTAGAGGGGCCGAGACTCTTTATTTTTTGCAAAGTTTCTTACCAAAATGCACAACTTGAGCACAGTGAACATATAAATATCATATTCAAACTTGTTCAAAGCTACTCTGATGTTCGTACGACAAACCGATAATGACGTGTCTGACATTTTATGTCATAAAATTTTCATAAAAAGCTATTTTCTAAAAAATATTACGACTGCATCAGATGATTAAGACATTGTTTCATATTCTAATGGAATTGACATGAATTTTTAATAAGTTCAGATAATGAAATAGCAACATGTGGTTAAATTCAAAAAGAAATCCGGATCACCACCATTTATCATAACAAGGCTCTCCACTTATTGTAAAAAGGTTAGAGTAGGGATGGGTGACAAATGCGAAAAGTACCACACAGCTCGCTAACACATGTCCTTGTGTACCACCCCAAAGCTAGTACTACCACAGACTCCAACCTTGGTTACAATTCGACCTCAAATATCGGGGATATCTGAGGGTACTCTAGGCTTGGTATGCCAAATACACTCCCCAGAACCGATTGTATTCCTTCGTTTTTATTGAATCGTCTATACGATCATGGACCCTTTTTATCAAGCATAGATGTTCTGCTTTCAATGATGTCTCCTAGCCTCCGTGATTTATATCCAGGTATGGGGTGAGTGGAAGAAAACCCCACCATCCTCTGAGATGGTACACAAGGACATGTGTTGGCAAACTGTTTGGCACCTAAATGAAATATAAGATCAATGCGAATTGTGGGTTGGCCAGAATTACATATTGATAATGTTAAAATGCAACTACAAAACACTGAAGTCTCTAATCGTGGAGTCCCGTGGGGATCCGGGTTAGAATAGGTCCTCAGTACCCCCTTGCTTGTCGCAAGAGGCGATTAAACGGGGTGGTCTTTCGGATGAGACCGCAAAAACCGAGTTCCCGTGTCACAGCAGGTGTGGCACGATAAAGATCCCTCCCTGCTCAAAGGCCGTAAGGGCCGAGTAGAGGCCTAAATTTTGCAGCCCTTCACCGGCAATGGTGACGTCTCCATGAGTGAAATATTCTCGAGAAGGACGTTAAACAATATACAATCAATCCATCAATCTTTTACACGGCTCTGTACAAACTTTTACTTTAAATATGAAAGGGAGAGAATTCAATTAACTCGTGTGTTCTCTGTGTTGCTGAGGTGTTTTTTTTTGGGGGGGGGGGGTCCACATGTATGTTTAGCAAATTATGCTTGTTATATTTTAGCTGCAGAACTGTAGCTCTCTGGAAAAAAATATTAGGACAGACCAGAGAGCTACAGAACCACCCCTAGTATAGACCTTCGATTTACGGCGCACAAAAACATGAGCACGATTGAGATCTTTCATTCTTTGATCTGTCCCAATACTTTTTCAGAGAGCTACAGTTCTGCCAATGGCGGATTTAAGGGTGGGGGCGCAACCGGCGTACCCCCTAAAATTTTCAAAGTTAAGGTAAATCGTGGTCTCTTGTCTAGAGAAATGTGAACGATAAAAGAAGCAATAATTTCCTCTACTCTCGGAGACATAAACGACAAAAATTCTTTTGATTTATTGAATAACTTTTATTGGGAGAACTTGCATTTGTTCCAAAACCCTTAAAATTTGCGTCGTTTTATTAATTTCACCTTATTAAAAATACCAGAAAATGGTAAAATCGACTAGATAGGAGATATATTTCAAGCCCTATATAAACAAATCTGTAAAATGTAGGAGCTCTTCGCCCTCTGGGGCCCCACCAGGGCTCCGTCCGGGATCCACTGAGGCCTCAAGACGGCCGTCTAGACCCCCTGCCTCTTAAAAGTGCGCCCCTTAACTGCAATTCCTGGATCCGCCCCTGCAACTACTTATATTTATGTTACTCCCTCGGTGTGACCATTACTGGAAAAAAATTTTTTTAAATTTTTATTCAGTTAAATAGAGCGATCTACTCTAGACGTACAATGTAATAATCTACATGCTATATGCGACTTCATAGTTAAAGAGGTACTGAATAAATTTTTTTAATATATTCTAATACGGTACGGTATTGCATTTACTCTTTAAAAAGTCTTCGATATATGCTGCGTACACGTGCACTTATAAATGAGCAGTAAGCTGCAAATACTGAAACTCATAACTTCTCTCAATTTCTTAAATCATTGGTTGAATTTCATTTATTAATTATGTTTTGTTTTGATTTTTCTAATTTCATTTTTACCAGAGATATACATGTCTCTAGTTTTATACTTATCGTTACATAGTCAGAAAATTACTCAGGTGTGACAATTTCATTAATACCTGTTAGCCCCGCCTACTACAGATAAAAATAACTCTTTGGAAAACTTGTCCGACAGGTTTCAGTGAATAGAAAATGTTCAGGTAGTGTATCGATCGAAAATCTAAAAATAAACCACGAGACACCCTAAACACGCGAGGAGGGGTTAGGGGTAAAGCTTTCTGTATTTATACTGGGACCGCATCCCCCTCTGGAGGGGACAGGGAGTTATTCTTCATCGAAAAACGTTCTACTATAAACTGTAAAGGTAAGAATTACCGCATACTAAATCAAACTTTCTAAATACTCGCTGTAAAGCCGGTTTGTTATTGTGTGTATATGAAGGGTGTGAGGTACTAGTGGACAGATCAATGAAATATTTTTGAGAATTGAATGCAAATACTGTGATGTATATTTGATAACAATCTTTTATTAATCAGATTTTTCTCAATCATTGGATTATCGACATCTTGATATTGAATTCTGTATGTCTGTACGTGTGTGTACAAGTACTCACAAACTGTAACTGTACGGCCACATTGAACTAACACCACCTCTTTCTTCTATACGTGCAATTAATTATCAATTTAATTGATTAATCTACAAGAATGTTTGAACGAATATTTTATCAATAATTAAAGGTTATCACTCAAGACAAAAGTCTTGAGTTGATGCCTCAGACCATACTTGGACAAAACCAATGTCGTTATTTTGTTTTGCAATGAAAATATACTCGTACATGTATAGCTATCCTAATGCTTAATATCACTTTTTAGATACAAATGACTGATTGATTCAACATTTAATAAAATATCTCTCTATACTTTTTTCCTATTATTTTAATTCCATTTGAAAAATCAGAGTTATCTTTTCTTTAGTGAATGGCTCCTGATTAATGTATTTTTTTTCATTTATCTTGCTGAAATACAAATAATATAATGATTTTCTGTATTTAAAGCACCGTGCAATCATACAGCATCGAAAATGAAATTCTTGAATTCGTTGCTCTGAGGAGAAATCAAGGGACTTGCAGATCAAGTCAAAGGATACTCAAAAGGGCAATATAATTTATGGAATTTGCTACATACAGTGTGATATGATAATGTATTTCAGGTTTCAAAACCTAATTTCTCTAAAGTCCAAATATATTTACCAAAATTAATATTCTATTTAAGCATTAAACAGTTTGTTGTGTATTTCATTTTATTTCATTTGAAATATATAACCAGCTAGTGTGCATGCAGGAAATTTGATCATGAATAGTGTGTGTGTGAGAGGGGCGGGGGGTGTTGTATGTGTGTTGTATGAACACATTTTATGCTGACATATGTACCTTCCCGCCTTTTCGTCCGCTAAACATAATCAACATCAGAGTATCTAAACCTGTTTTCTGTATTGTAATTGGTCGAATTGCCATTGTGATGTCATTGTTAATGTTTAGTGTGACATTTTTTTTTTTATAATAGTGATGTCGCATTAATGTTGTGTTATAATACATTCTATTTTATTTTTTTTTCATAGTGAAATCATTTTGCAATGTACACATGTAAATAATGAAACATTTTTAATACATCATGCATCATTAATACATCATTAATACAGCTTTCGAACCTGCATGTTACAATTATTGATACCTGCTGCTTGATTCTCGAAAATTTCATCGTAATATGGAAACAACAACACAACGAAAACTTTGAATAGAACGATCTGTGCGTCGCTAACACGAAAACTATAATCTATTAAACAGATGAGTTTGTGGCTGTTCTTATGTGGCACACTTGCCGTTGCCATGGCACAGTCAACAGTTCTTCGAGAAAGCACGTGCACTGCAGGAAGTCGAACTGCCATCATTCAGCAGGGAGCCCAGGCCATGATCGGCGGAATCATCAAAATGAGGGGGTCAGGGACTGGGGGGTATGGCTGTGGCGATATCAGCACAGGTAAGTGACATTTTTAATGCTTTCTTTACATTCATATTTATAACGTACAGAATCATGAGAGGATCTAACATGATGCTATTCAGATACTATATTAAGCATTATTACAGAAGTATAGGTGAAACGAAATATCACACCACAAGCTCTTTTGAATATCTTTTGCAGGTTGGATGCAATCTTATGAGGCCATGCGATGGGCTTTAGACAGATTAAACAAAAAGAATACAATTCTGAATGGAGAAAGTCTGACAGACAGCTATGTTCCTGGGGTTAAGCTGGGTAAACATTTCATACAATTCAGGATTTCTGTTGAATTATCCCTAATAATATAGTTTTCTGTTGTATACATTATCATTTGGAACATAAATTAATTGATATGCGATTCCAGGTATATTAATGTTATTCTTTCCAATACGTACTATCTATATGATTGCTGTGTCAGTGATGGTGAATTTGTAAATAATTGTACTATACATGTATCATATGTCGTCTTCTTACACATGCATTGCTGCCTGATTAAATGTGAAGTAAGTCCGAGACAATTATATGAATATTCACATTGATCCATGTTGTTTTTCCCTCAGGTATGAAGATCTATGACTACTGTTCCCATAAATCCCTAGCCATTGGTAGTGCCCAGGAAATGTACCCACAATTCAGTGCGGAGTCCAGAGACTGTGTCAAAAACAATTCGCAAGTGATGCTAGGTAAATCATCAGTGCTATTTTTTTGTTTCAGAAAGCTTTGAAGATATTCAAATTCTGAATGAGTGAATCGGGGGAAACCCTGTGGGCAAAATATATCGTGGTGTGTATTTTTCGTGTCTATACTTTATCAACAGGTCTTATTGGGGCTAGCAGCAGTTCAGTGACTGTCGAGTTGAATAAATTCGCCACAGCCCACAAAGTCCCATTGGTGTCCCCGTACGCCACGGCTACTGAGCTGAGCGACATGGATCACTATCCCTATTTCATGAGAACGGTGCCAACGGATGGACCCCTGATGGATGTGAGTAACTTGTTCTGTTAGCTTTGAAATTGAGTGTATGCAATGATAAAGAAGAAAAACCCAAAGATGTAACGAGCATTACCCTTCCAAAGACGAAATGAAAAATATTTCTTGAAATATTTCACTGAAGCCGTTAATAATTGATAACATTGATTTGTCTGAATTGTTGGACATGTAATGTTTATTTTAGAGTACTTACTGGTTTCAATATAAGAATTTATCAGCATTGGTATTTCTAATTGTAGGCAATTATTGCATTCATGAACGAATTGAACTGGAAATACATAGTCGTCGTGTACACTGAAGATACATACGGCACGGCGGCACTGGACGAGATCAGACCTCGTCTGGCAGCCGCTGACAAATGTCTGACCCTGGCTGTATCTACCCCATCAACAGATGGCAGCATTTCTGCAATGGACAGAATTTTTTCGAAAATTCTTGCAACAAAAGCAACAGGAATCGTATACCTGGGGAATGATGTTGTAGCTGATGCTTTGCTTAGAAGGGGCGAAGTTTATCCCGATGCTGGAAAGCTTCAGTGGATTTTTACTGACAGTATTTCTCTTTCTGATAGATTCCCTAATCAGAAGTACCCTAGAGGAATAATTTCTATCTTATCGGGTTCTAGGAAAATCATAGAATTTGAAGATCATTGGGTCAGGATAGACGTTAACAACCCGTCAGACGAAAATCCCTGGTTTAAAGATTGGTATATGACGGAACATGACTGTCGCTTATCTGGCAATACTAACCCAAAATTCAATAATAAGCCTGACTGTCCCACACTGAGTGAGTCGGAGAGGCGCAACACTTTTGTACAAGATCAGTTTGTGGAGCCTGCTGTCCATGCTGTGTTTGGGTATGCTTATGCTTTCAAGAAAGCGCATCAAGATAAATGTGGTGGGGTGCCTGGGCTCTGTGCAGCTTTGTCTGCCATGACGACTACAGAATTTTACCAAAATTACCTTCGAGCTGTAGATTTTACCTACACAAAAGTAGAGCGAGTTGAAAGCTTGGCATCAGTCGGACTTGAGCCATATAATGCTCCAGCGAAAGTCAAGTTTGATGCTAATGGAGATATCATAAACCCAACATATGATATTTACAACTTTAATGATTACCCAGGAAGCCAGCCTTTCAAGTTTAGAAGAGTAAGCAATTGTATTTCAAATACCCTTCTCTCTAGTGTTAAATCAAATTCAGAATTGTTTACCCGATTGTATCAAAAATGTGCATGCAGTTAATGTAAATTATGATTACTTTTGAAACATCTTTTACAGCTTGGATCACATTTAAATGGACGTCTGGAAATCTTCAGTAACCGAATACGAATGTATGATGACAGTAGAGACAATTTGCTCGATCCATCACCTTCCTCCCTCTGTCCTAGCACGGGATGCATGCCATGCTTAGGGGTGGCAACCTCAACACCCTATATGTACATACCAGGGGACATTATCATTAACGGGATTTTCACAATTCATTCTGCCGGAAGTGAACCTTTGCGATGTGGAGCTTTCCACAGTAACAGTGGGACTGGAGCTAGACTGGCGGAAGCAATGCTGTATGCTATTCAGCAAGCTAACAACAGGGGCATTCTCAATAACGTTATGTTGGGTGGTCTAGGTTTTGATGACTGTATGAGTCCAGTCCTTGGTAAACTCCAGGTATCGGAGGTCCATCAGCACACCCGAACCATTACAGATTCTTCTAATAAAGCCCTAAATCCAAACACTATAGATATGTACATGGGATCGTCGTATTATTCTACCACTGTTCCTTTGGCATCATTAATGAATGATATAATGAGACCATTGCTGGGATACTATTCATCAAGCGCCAAACTCGGCGATTATCCGTTCTACAGATACATTTTCCCATCTAATTACTATATCTTAAAGGCAGTAGTTTTAATGTTGAAAAAATTAGGATGGAACTATGTGCAGGTTGTACAAACAACCAATGACTACTTTGACATAGCATTCTCGGATTTCAAAATGCTGGCAGCAGAAGAAGGGATATGTGTCGTATCTCATTTTGTCTTTGAGAAGGATGGAGATATGTCAGAGATTTTCGACAAACTCAAGCATGAGATGAATGTTAAACCTGTCTTTATTCTCGGATCTGACACCGACATGCAAATGTTATTGACTACCGTTAGAGCTAACAACGCTGGTGGCATGTTCCATTTTTTCACACATCTAACAGAACCTCAACATTTGCAAGGTGTTGAAGACATTGCAGATGGCTTGTGGACCGTCCATGCTGATCCGTTAAACATGCGAGGCTTCTATGATCATCTCTCCCGTCTTCAACCCAAGACGTATACACAAAACCCCTGGTTCAAAGAATGGTATGAAGAAAGATATAATTGTTCACTGGATGCATCAAACATGAGATCATACAAAACAGTCTGCGCAGACTCCGCACTAAACCCAATCACTAATAAGCTGAGCATATCTGAGGTTGACCTGTTCGTCTTTCCAGTTGTAGCTGGTGTATACGCCGCAGCGTATGCTTTAGATGAGACTCTTAAACATTATTGTGGAACTTCATACTCCGGAATCTGTAGCAATTTCCAGACTGCAGCCAATAAAGGCAATGTCTTGCTGCAAAAACTTGACGAAGTCGTATTTGAGGTGGAGTCCGGTAGAATGTTTAAAATGAAAGATAAAAGTGCTAACTTTGTTGTCAACTACCTGCTGTACAAAAATCAAACATTTAGAGAGGTAAATCATTTATTTTTATTCACACACATCACACGCATTGTATGTTGCATGCAATGTATTCACATACCGTAAACATTGAAAAAGAAGCCGCAACAAGTGTTAAGTTTGGTAAGAAAGTGAGGACTTTCAAAACCATCTCATTTTCAAATTGTGGCTTATCAAAGCAAATGTTCTACAGTATGTAAATGAATTGAAAAAAACCTACATTTTGTACCGTGCAAAATTTATTTTACAAATATGAAATAAAAAAGATAACAAATTTTATTTAAAACCGTTTTTACAAATCGAACGAAAAGGTATTTTCTTTAAACATTCTTGAGAATAAATCTAAGTATACTTTTTTGTTTTAAAGGTTGGTGGCTATAACTTTGAAACCAACGACTTGGTGATCCAAACAGGACAAATGAAAATATACGACGATCTCCTCGCAACTAGCATCACCCCCCACTGCACGGAGTTCTGCACAGAATGCCTTTATATGTTCAACAAACATGACTACCTAAATATTCCCGGAGACATCATGATCCCAGCTATGTTTGATGTTCACTACCCTGGACAACTCCCATTTCTTTGCGGAGATATTCGCTACAAGAATGGCTTTCAGAACACTGAAGCTTTTAAATTCGCCATTGATAGAATCAATTCTGGGAATGCATCTGTCAAGCTGAACAATGGCGTTACGTTGGGTGGAATTGGTTTTGATGGCTGCATGGACAACCACAGAGCGTCAACATTATTATCGGCCTTGTATGCCGGAGTGTACCCTTTAGAAAACGGACGATTTACAATTCCTTTGGAAAAGTTAACACACTGGCTGACATACAGCAATGATTTCACTATTGATACAGCTGGCCATCAAATGGCTGTCGTAACGCCGGGTGCCACCAGTCCCCTTCTCGATGACAAAACAGAGTATACAAACTTCTTCCGAACGATTCTTTCGGATAGTATGATAGCTAAAGCAATGGCGCAGACAGCGAAAATGCTGGGCTTTGAATACATTATCACACTGAACTCGCCAGAAAAGGGCGCTAGAGATTCTCTTGCGAAATTCATGGAGTATGCAAAGGCTGAAGGTATATGCATCGGAGCCTCTTATGAATTTGTGTCTGATGGCACAATGGATCAGCTAATCCAATACATCCTGTCTTCCACAACTCGAGTTGTTGCAGTATTTGCCGACCCGGACCGCTATATTGAAGACCTACTGAGAGCAAAATCCTCCAATAACATAATATTTTTGGCCAACAGAGTATGGTCGAATCCAATGATTTCGAATATTCCAATAAATCTATTAACGTACGCTGAGAGGTCTTTAATGTTTGGAAGGTCTCAGGTTCAACTAATAGAATTTCGAAATTACCTCAGCAACAAATATCCCGATACATATAAGGAAAACCCCTGGTTCTACGAGTTTTACCAGGATTTCTTTAAGTGTAACCTTGGCGAGAACTGGAAATTCCCATCGCAGTGCATCAACCCGCAAGGCAGATCCATAACGTCATGTAAGTCAAGATGAAATATACATATTTAATAGTTAAACTTAACTACAGTATATAATTAACAAACCCCTCAGAAAATACAGACCTCCGACAACTCCCCCATCTCGCCCTCACCTGTTGGCACATCTGCTTTTATGCACAGATTGCTCTCGAGATTTGTCAAACTCTGTCCGGTCGTCATGTCTTTTTATTTTGTATGCAGAATGTACATAGAAAAACTTGAAACGTCCATAAACCATACAAGCAAGACCAAAATCAATTTAGCCTCCTTAGCAGAAGTAAGCATTTGAAGGTATCATTATGTGAGAACTGAATGTGAGTGTTATTTTTTTTTCAGCATCGGGGAATTTTGTGGAAGATTACACGGTGCTACCAACCATTCACGCCGTGGAGGCTATTGCCAATGGTGTACATAAAACTCTGCAGAGGAAGTGTGGCGTCGGTTATACGTCCGTTTGCTCAAAGTAAGATTAAGAATTTGATAGAAATGGTTCACTGCACTTATTTCTAAGGATTTGATATGTAAGATCAAACATCCGCATTTAGGTTTACTTGTTACGGGCCAACAAGGAACAACGTTTTCCAAAACTAGATAAGAGTTTAGTATAGACAGTGTTTACGTTTAAGCAATGTTGAAGACACATTTTATCACACTTAGTTCCATACCTTTCCAAAATCAATGCAATAAATTACATATGTGTGTACATGTATTTGTGATTATATAATTGTAATAGGAATTCTATGAATTTTAAATTGTTTTGTAATATACAATGTAAAGTATGAAGTCAATCTTCACCTCTGTTGCATTATTTGTTCTCTGCAGATACTTAACAGATTTAGATACCAATAAAATGATCAATGAATTTATGGACAACATGACGTACACGGATATTCTAAATGAAGCATTCCGATTCAATGAAAGGGAGGTTTCGAAAGAAATGGGAGTGTTTGTGATGAGTAGCTACGTTCCTACTCAGGTAATGCGAGATTTGATTTTATGTGTATATTTTAGTCATGTATGTTCACTTATTCAGAGCAAGAACTGGGCATTATGTTGTCTTTTATTGTACAGCAAGGAACATTTGATGAGCAGAAAGTTACGTTTGATGCCAGTTTCCCTAACCATTATTATGCAAACATTAATGCCAAATGTGAAGGAGATTGCGCCGTGTGTTACGACAAAGGCGCGCGAGAAGAGAAATTCACTTATTATCCGGCAGACATCATGTTGATAGGTATGTGATGCACGTTGGGATATCAGAAAATTGCATTATCTATTATTATAAACCTATTGATGACGGCTAGTTTGAATATCTTTAAAATCTGCGAGAATCGAAAGGACATGTTGTAGATTTTGACGAGAATTGCTGAGAAATGTAATATCTGTTGAGGATAGTTTGTAAGTTGTTTTATGTGAAGATAAGTTGTGGATAAAATTAAGTTTACACTAGTAGTTAGTATAATCTACAAATAGCCATCAGCACTTAAACTCGTTTTATGTCGGGCTGTAACGAAAACTTTATTAGAAAGTGATGATTAATTTCAGGTTTGTTTGATGTGCATAAGAAAGGTCCGTCGCCTTTTACGTGTGGAGAGATTAACCACAAACACGGAGTGCAGTTAGTAGAAGCCTTCCACTACGCCATCCAATACATTAACAGCCGAAATGATATTCTACCGGAAGTATCTCTTGGCGGGATAGCCCTCGACGTCTGTGAAAGTCCTGAACGCGCAGGAAATCTCGTGGCCAATATACACAGCAAGAACCTCGAACTTATGAATAACCTAAACGTCCTAGATCCCTCAAGGTTTGATGTATATATTGGAACTATTGAGAGTGAATCATCCATCCGTGTTGCAGACGTTTTGAATTCTCTTGGAATACCTCAGATAAGCTATGGAGCAACAACTCTGAAACTGATGGACCAACAGAAATACCGCTATTTCATCAGAACTGTTCCGGCAGACGACAAACAGGCTCGTGCAATCGTTTCTTTCTTGAAACGGTTTGATCTTCACCACGTTCAAGTAATCCATTCTTTTGATAGCGTTGGAGAATTCGGACGGGAAGAATTTTCACGTCTTGCTTATCTCAACAGAATTTGCATTGCTCAGAACATCACTGTCGGTCAAAATGGCATAGTAGAAGCAGAAGACGCTAGAGCTGCTCTGAGAAAACTTTATGATAAACCTGACGCTAAGGTGGTTATTCTATTTGTCGATAATCCAAGACCATTTTTAGAAGAACTTGAGAAAGATTACTCTCTTAGGAACTCTTTTAGATTTATTGGAACAGACAAATGGGGCGAAGATCCAGATATGTGGGATGGCCTTGAAAATATGAAACGAAATAGAACTGCTGTGACCTTTGATATTGAAACCGCTGACCTGCCACTATTCGACATATATTTAGAAAACAAGACTCCAGATACCTACACATTTAATCCTTGGTTTAACGAATATTATGAGTTCATATACAACTGTTCTCTTTCCGGTGGAAACAAACCAGCTTGTCCCCAGAAAAAATATGGAATTCCAAGAGCCAAAAACTATGTACAGGATCCATATGTTCTTTATGTTTTCAACGCGGTTATGTCCGCAGCTATTGGGGCCGAGAAAGCTATCAAGAAAATTTGTCCTCCAAATAGTATAGGAGCTTGCAATCTTTTCCGAACCAGCGGAGAGAGGCGTCAAGAAATACTGAAGGGTGCTAAACAGGCTCGATTTGAAGATGCCACAAAGCAACCATTTTATTTCACAGAAACTGGGGAGAGTGATCGTGGGTATCATATCTGGGAGTCTCTAGAGATGCCAGGCCTTCCAAATACATACTATCTTGAAGACGTAAGTATTGCAATATCTTTAAGTTTCAAATGCTGCGTTAATTATACAATCTAGCGAATTTCACAAATATATTCTTGCAACAAAATATGTTTTTAAAAATATTCGGTGGCAGAATTGAAAAATATGGCAACTGTTTCCTTATAATTGCTCGAAGTGTAATGGGATTTAGTGTATTGTCTGTCCTCATCCATAGGTTGGAAGCTACAACGATACCGATTATCTGAAGATAGATGCCAGATACGATCCGAAATGGTTTGCACCATGCACTGGAGTTCCTTCTTGCACTTGCCCTTTCCCTGAATACCAGCCAACCAGGTACATGCTAAAGGCATCCACTAACCAACTGAATGTTGTATATCTGTCTGACATTCATGAATCGGATCCTAATAACCCTTATGCCTGTGGAAAGATTAACAGCGGTGGAGACTTTCAGAATCTGATGGCATTTTTTTACGCTCTAAATTTGGTCAATCAATACGTCAATCTTCCAGCTACTCTGAAACTTGGAGGTCTGGCATTGGATACGTGCGGTACACCTGGTAGGATAGGACAAGATTTGTACAGTTTACTTAGCGGAGAAGGGATATGTGGGGATGAAGGGGTCGGACAGGTGATTGACCCATCAACCATCATTGTTCATTTGACTACAAACTCGGATAATGCCATCGCTACGAGTAGCATTTTGTCCCCTTTAAAAATAACCAGCATGAGTCAGAGTGCAACTTCAGTGGAACTAAGTGATAAAACCATTCATAATTATTTTCTTCGAACGGTCCCTCCTGACAATATACAAGCAGTTGTTATGGCAGAAGTCATAAAAAAATTTGGATGGGACTATATCTCTGCTGTCTACAGTGATAATGCATACGGTAAATCGGCGATCAAAACCTTCTTACAGAATACATCCACCAACAAGAAAACTTGTACCACATTGAAGTTATCTATGAGTACAGATGCTACTTTAGTGGATGCTAAGAGTGTCATTGATGATCTTAATCAGAGAGTCGGCGCTCGTGTTGTTGTCCTTTTTGTAACGGCAAAGCACGCCAGACTTCTCTTACAAGCAACTTCAGAAAAGGGTCTGAATCAAAGATTCGTCTGGTTTGGAAGTGATACTTGGGCGAATGATATGTCCGTGGTACAAGGTTATGAAGATGTCGCTTCAGGAGCTCTGACTATTCAAATTAAAACCGAAATCATCGACAATTTCAAAACATTTCTGAAAACGTTGACATTCCAAAATCGTCATGGTCTTCCCGCAGATTGGTTTGATGACATCTACCAAACATTGCATCAATGTAGGATCCTAACAAGTGCTGTCAAAAAAACATACACACAGATTTGTTCAGGAAATGAGCAAATAACAGACGCTATGATACCGCAAGATCCATACGTACTACATACTATTATATCCGTTTTCATGATAGCACAAGGTCTAAACCGTATCGACACCTGCAAGTCATCTAACTTAGGAATCTACTCTTGTCTGTCTCTGCAGGATAGTAAATTGGATCTTATTTACCAAGGCATTTTGGATGCACAATATCGAGTCTTGCCTAGTGATTTGGGTGACAAGTCCTTCGATTTCAGATTTACAGAAGATGGTTACGGGGATATTGGATATAACATTCTTAACTTCCGAAGGGATTCTACATCCGGGCGATATGAGTATAAACAGGTACGTTATTTGCAATTCGATGAATCAGTTCACATGCCTTTGGTGTTTATTTCACATTTTACATGTACTTGCTTTGCTCCATTTGATATAGAATGTTATGTATCTGTTGAAGTGAATGAAAGGCGAAGAAAATAAATTTACTTGATGTACATGCATGTACTTATTGGATTTTTAAATGAATTTTATTTCTTACAGATTGGTACTTACCAAAGAGAACTGAACCTCGACAGGTCCCTCTATCAAGCCTACAGCTTCGCTCTCTCGAGAGCGCCCCCGTCGTCACAGTGTCCCATAGGAGGACGTTGTGCCTGTGAATACGCTAATGGTACCATCTACTATCAAGAACACGAGGGAACCCCCGGTGTCTCTTACTACAAACTAGACGATGGAAGTTATGTCAATGCTCAAACAGGGCAGATAATTCAAGTGGAAAGCGCTCCTGAAATCGATGATCGTTTTCGAGACATTTGGGGCATTATCGTTGCAACCCTGGCTGGTATTGGCGTGTTTGCTTCTGTCTGCGTGTTTATTTATCTGTTGGTCAACTATCCATTTAAAAGTGGAACAACTGTGCTGGGATTCATGTTATCGTTTGGTGTTGTTTTAATGTATGCCATGGTCTTTACATTCATTGTCCATGCTAACGATGAAGTTTGTGGACTCCGAAGGTTCTGTCTAGGTCTTGTTTATGCAATTTGTTATTCTGCTTTGTTCGTCAAAGTGGTCGACTGTTGGAGAAACAAGGATAAAGAAGTTGAATACACTGTTCATTACAAGAAGCTTGGTAAACCTTTGGGTCTTTTCTTCGTTGCTTGCCTACTTGTTCTAATTCAGTGCTTGATAAATACAGAATGGTTGATTTTAGAAAGCCCCAGGATGGAGCGTGTCATATACAACAATATGTTATGGCCGCGGTGTATGCCAGACAATTTCTATGACGAAGGTCTTGTTTTGTCGCTTGTCTACATCATGGTCATTATTTGTATAAGTGTTATTCTTGGAATTTTGTCTTGGAAATCAATCAAGAACCATAGGGAAGTCCGATGGATTCTGGGGATTTTTGCTTTAGGAATTCCTGTTTGGATCGTATCTTGTATCATTGCCACGCTGGGAGAATACAAAATGCGTGACCCAGCCATCGCCATAAGTCTGCTGATGAATGCTACCATTATGTTTGTGCTAGGTCCATTGCGCAGAGTATACCTTCTCAATGATTTTGACGCAAAACTTGAACATGAATCCGAAGTAGACGGAAGAAGCATTCGAGGTACTAATGTTACGTCAGCAATACTTACATGTGTTGTGTCTTACAAAGATAAACGAAAGCAAAGCATTTAACATTTCCTTCTAATTTCAGATTCAATGTATGGAAGGCAATATGATAACGTGGGGACACTACACGATACGAACTCAATGCGAGGCAGTTTAAACGTCCAAGAACAAATGTATTATCCTGAGAAAAATTGTGAGTCAATAATACCGGTACTTGTGAGTCAATAATACCGGTACTCGTGAGTCAATAATACCGGTACTCGTGAGTCAATAATACCGGTACTTGTGAGTCAATAATACCGTTACTCGTGAGTCAATAATACCGGTACTTGTGAGTCAATAATACCGGTACTCGTGAGTCAATTATACCGGTACTTGTAAATTTTGTGTGTTTAGAATTTGTTTATAGGGCTTTATTATTGCTAAATCTTTCGCACAAATTCGTTATATCTTAAACTACTTTGATATCATTATATTTTAATTTACATGTTATGTGAAACGGGGGAAACTTTCTGTTGTAGTACCGTATTGAGGAACCCTATTGTTCAAGATGAGGAACCCTCTGTTAACATGAAATTGGACGATATTGACCATTCGTCGGACGCTGACCAGAGGACATTAGACGTGTGTCTTGCCTGAAAATTTGTAAACCAGACTGTTATTAGTGCTGCATGCACTTCTAAATTTTACTTCCGTAAAAATTCATCCATTGTTGTTTTTTGAAGGACTGAAAGATTTTCTGTGATAAAAGTGAAATGATAGTTCTTACATCGACCCAACGATTGTCCATTAAGTAAAACTAGTTTAGAATTACTATTATTCGAATCTCTGCGCGTGTAAGGGGTATTCTTCTATGGAGAGAATGCGGGATGATTGAGAGTGCGAAATGATGCAACATGCAACACATTGAAATTAAACACACATATATACATCACGAGTGATTGCTGTCAGAAAATATATTTATGTACATTATTTTGTATATTGTTTATGATTATGAAGTTTTAAATATAGAATTTTGTATATTTTATAATACTGAGTCGTGTGTATTTGTTAACCTCCCATCGTAGAAAAGGAAATGACTGCTGCACTATAATCAAAGTCACTATATCTTATTTTACGTACTTTGGTATAAAAACAGCCTCATATTTGCGGCAGGGGGGTGCGAATGCAGAATTGTGGTTTGTGGCATTAACAATTGAGCAACCTATCCCAGCACGGTATTCACATGATACGGTTCAATTCCAGACCTACATGAAACCATTTTTATAGGCGTAAAGTAATATGATTTAAAGACAGTTGATACCCCCCCCCCCCCCCCAAAATGGATGCATGAGTTAATACATATTTTTGGCTTAGTAAGAATTCCAAAACACAAAAATAAAGGACTTGTACATTTTCTGTGATACTCATAACGACTTTGACGAACAAAGCGGAGTAACATAAGGAGGTTGTAACCCCCGTGACTATATTGATCTGTCACCGTCTAGAGTACAGGACGTCCTTCCATGAAAGCACGTGTGATTATAACGATTTCTAGTCAACTCGTACCCTGACCGACTCGTACCCCATGGCCCCATAGGTCAACTCGTACCCAAGAATCTGCCTATAATGCAATATATCTATGCGCATATAAGTAACATATCGATTAGGTACGAGTTGTCATCAATTGAAGAGGAGTCAACTCGTAACCAGATTCTTGGGTACGAGTTGACTTTTACCTTTTGGGTACGAGTTGACCTATTGGGTACGAGTCGGTCAGGGTACGAGTTGACTTGACTCCATTATAACCACCCCACTTCTTACAATCGTCAGGACTGAAGGGAGAAGGGGTGGTTTTAATCGGACCGTCTTCATTTGTTGCTACCGAAACTCATTTTATTTTTACAGTAATTTCAGGCCTAGAGCGCCTTGTCTCGGTACATGAAACATTTTGACACAATTTTTTATTTCATTATTCATTTTAAACAATATCTATTATGGATGTTATACGCAAAATGTATATTGAATACGAAACGTGGAATTGGCGTTTGTTTCACAGAACTGTCGAAATGAAAGTGTAGATCTCGAGAGAGCGTGAACAAAATTTTGGGAAGGGGACCAGACTTTAAAATGACGAGGAAACATTTGGGTAAATTGTTTCTGAAGTGGTCATTCCGCAATGATCAACCATCTGGCCTTGAAATTCAAATATAAGGAACCCTTTCCATTACGCATGGAAGAGTTCCGATATACATGCAAGAAATGAAAGATGATCAAGAAATAGTTTACTGAAGATTTACTACATGTAAATATTTTCGAAGACAATAAAAGGTAATTATTCTTGTCAAACTGAAAAATATGGGAGAGCGCTGAAACTTAAATCTTCCAAAAGAAAGATAAAATATCAGTATATCGTTTGTGTACTTTTTAGCTCACATCAGCTGAAAGCTCAAGTGAGCTTTTCTGATCACCCGTAGTCCGACGTCCGTCCGTCTGTCTGTAAACTTTTAACATTTTTTACTTCTTCTCAAAAACCACTGGGCCAATTTCAACCAAAGTTGGCACAAAGCATCCTTAGGTAAAGGGAATTCTAAATTGTTAAAATAAAGGAACAGGCCCCCTTTCAAGGGGAGATAATCAAGAAAAGGTAAAAATAGAGTAGAGTCATTAAAAAATCTTCTTCTCGAGAACCACTGGGCCAGAAAAGAGGAAATTTGTAGATAAGCTTTATTGGGTAGTGCAGATTCTAAATTGTTCAAATCATTGCCCCCGGGGTAGGATGGGGCTACAAGGGGGGATCAAAGTTTTACGTACAAATATATAGGAAAAATCTTTAAAAATCTTCTTCTCAAGAACCACTGAGCCAGAAAAGCTGATATTTACATGAAAGCTTTCTGACATAGTGTAGATTCAAGTTTGTTCAAATCATTGCCCCCGGGGGTAGGATGGGGCCACAAGGGGGGATCAAAGTTTTACATACAAATACATAGGGAAAATCTTTAAAAATCTTCTTCTCAAGGACCACTGAGCCAGAAAAGCTGATATTTACATGAAAGCTTTCTGACATTGTGTAGATTCATGTTTGTTCAAATCATGGCCCCCGGTGGTAGGATGGGGCCAAATTAGGGGATCAAAGTTTTACATACAAATATAGGAAAAATCGTTAAAAATCTTCTTCTCAAGAACCATTGGGCCAAAGAAGTTGACATTTACATGAAAGCTTTCTGACATTGTGTAGATTCAAGTTTGCAAAAATCATGGCCTCCAGGGATAGGTTGGGGCCATAATAGGGACTAAGGTTTTACATGCAAATATATATGGAAAGGTGACTCGGGTGAGCGATGTGGCCCATGGGCCTCTTGTTGTAGTTAAAGTGATCTGCCCTTGGATAGCACGTTTTTTAAAAAGATTCCAATGGATTCTTTTAATGCAGTTTAACATTAAGTGTAGTAAATAAATTTTGCTGTTTAGTCATGTGATTTTCTGCCTTATAGAAAATTACACTTTTCAGACTTATGATAGAACATTTTAGGAATTTCGTGTCGGAATATAGCTATATGGGTGACATGTTTCTGCATATATATGCATTATTCTGATTATCCACAGGATTTTTTTTCTGATCAGTGTATGGAGGCCTTCAATCAAAACTAGGTTTTACTGAAGCTGAATCTTTATATTCTGGAATGTGAAGTCACAAAGTTGCTGGTGGAAGGTGGGTTTTTTGTTTTTTTTTGTTTGTTTTTTTTTTTTGTTTTTTTTTTTAGGTTTCGTTAAAAATTGTTAAAACACATCAGCATTTCAGTCAGTCATTCGAATAGAAATCATGTGTCGCATGCGTCAATCAACATTGACACACATGTATAAAGGTAGCGTGTATCAATTTGGCTTGATCTTCGCAAGTAGCCCAATCTGACTAAAGTACAGACCTATATTATTATATATATATAATAATATAGGTCTGTACTTTAGTCAGATTGCAAGTAGCCCATTATTTCTTAAATTAAACAGAATTGTGGAGTCATACACCAGCTAACTATTACATCTAGTAACTTGCCAGTTCCTTGGTGTTTTTGGACTCGTGTGCAAGATTTAAGCCACGTCCTTCTAGAGCGCCAAATTAACATCAACTCAAATAATTGAAGATATATTTAATTACTTAAAGATATCATTAATTCATTTGATGTGGGCAACAATTCAATTAAAGATTTTGTCAAAAATTAATGATATCTTCAATTCTGAATTACTGCACACATTAATTGAATTGATGATAGCATTAATTATTCTGCTGAATTGTTGAGCGCTATAATTGAATTGTTGCTCTTTTCAAATGCATGAATTGATGATATCAACAATTGAATTGATGCGTGCTACAATTCAAATGAAGAGTGCAAAATTAATTCAATTAATGCGCGCATCAATTCAATAAATGCGCGCAATAATTGGATTATTGCTCTCTTCAATTGAATTCATGATATCATTAATTCAATTAATGCTCGCAGCCTCGCAGTGATTCTTTTAGAGAGAGCAACTATATAATTAGATATATCTTCAATTCAACATATCCACAATTGAATTGGTGATCTCTTAACTTTAAGTGTTGCTCTCTTTAAAAGGAAATGATGCGCACATTAATACCTTATACAAAAGCATTGTAAATAATTAAAGATATCTTCAATTGAATTGAAGAGATCATCAAATCATTTATAACGAGCTACAAATTAAATTTTGCAAGCAATAATTCCACCACATTGATGCGCATCAATTGAATTGATGAGAGCAATAATTGAATTGATGTGCGCATTAATTGAATTGATGAGAGCAATAATTGATTTGATGCTCGCATCAATTCATTTATATTACGCGCAATAATTGAATTGATAAAATCTTCAAATAATTAAAGATATCTACAATTATTTAAGTTGATGTTAATTTGGCGCTCCATACTTCTTATCAAACTCTCAGAAAGGACACATGGTATAAAGATATTAGTTCCTACTGGTTGTCAAGGTTACGGTGGAAGGTCGAGGTTACCGGAAGGAAAATTATTAAATGACGAAAGCGTTCAAGAAAGCCGGTCAGCATTTAGATGACCACAACTGATATTTTAAAGGAAGACACTGACTACAGACTACGCACAAAACCACAAAGAACACCATTAGATTTTCCATAAGATTTCACAGGCAGTATTATTTAGGTCAATGTGATCTGAATTCGCTTTCTGAACAAAACCACAAAGAACACTATTAGATTTTCCCTAAGATTTCACAGGCAGTATTATTTAGGTCAATGTGACCTGAATTCGCTTTCTGAACACCCTATATGTCTGATGTGGGGACTTGTTTTGAATATTTGATATTAAAGGATAGAA
Organism: Ostrea edulis; assembly: GCF_947568905.1. Taxonomy (NCBI): domain Eukaryota; kingdom Metazoa; phylum Mollusca; class Bivalvia; order Ostreida; family Ostreidae; genus Ostrea; species Ostrea edulis. The sequence goes on along the minus strand of NC_079164.1, from coordinate 19,426,545 downwards.
AATCGGTAATGATTATAATATTGTAGAAAATAGCATACGGTAAGTGAACCTGATTCCTGTAAACAAATGAGCCGTATTCACCCCAGTGTTCTGATATAAGCGATGCAGATGACGATTTACTTGTTTTGACGACAGCGAAGGCTGAAAAAGAATATCGTTTTCACAAGCCAACTATCAGAACTACAATCAAAACAGTTAAGGTTAGAATAATCATAATTATCATTTTATTTCAATGATTTCATAAAATGTTAAGATAAGAATTAAAACTGGATAACTTGCTGTACAGAAGATATAAACAAGCTGTGGTATTAAATCAAATACATGTAGTATAGATAATTTTGTTTGTGTTTTCCTTTTCAGGTTTGTACCCGCAACTATGTAAAAAAAAAAAAAAAGAAAAAAAAAAGAAGAAATGCGGTGGACCGTTAACACATTTAAAGAGTGGCAAAAATATCGCAGTGAAATGTCTAAAAACTGTGCGGATATAAGTCCTATTCTAGCTGATAAATATCAAATGACGAAGGATGAGCTAAATTTATTTTCTTTAGAGAAATGGACAGGCATAGCCTACATCCAATTTTCTTCGCAAACCTTCATGTTTTGATTCTGGAACACGTATATGCCGGAACCGGTGACGGTTCACGCTTCGACCGACGTTTCGACTCGAATATGGCTGGATTTACTTAACAAACACGTTGAATTATACTCAAATTATACCTTGTCACGTTTTATTTGTGAAGCCAAAAAAAGTCGACGGATCCTAATATTCCCCAAAACGATGCACATTTTTGTTATTTGCTTACAATTGTTAATGGATACCCCCAGGACATAACTTCAAGTTGTTAGTTGATGATGAGTTTTTTTTTCAAATTAGAAACACTTTGGATAATGTAATGAAAACAAAGGCAAAGGATACTATCGGCGGTGCAAAGAAACAGGCGTTGTCAGTAACGGAGGACGAAGGAAACCTTTTTGTTCCAGCAGTGTCCTAGGTGTAGACATGTCTCGAACGCTTCTGTATTCAACAGTGTACCTTGGACTACATTTTGTATTACGTGGTGGGCTAGAGCATCGGGATTTGCGAAAAGGGGACTGTTCTCATCTAGCTGTGTGTGAGGATGAACATGGAAAATTTCTTAGCTATACGGAGGATACATCTAAAAAAAAAAAAAAATCAAGGACTCAAACATAGAAAAGTTTCCAAAAAGTGTGTTCGAGCATGTGAAAAGAAGAAACTACCTGGCCGACGTATCGTCAAATATAGGAAAAATATGTGAGCAAGTGTCGTGCAGGTGGATTTTAAATAGGGGTAGAGATCTTTTAAAATATGGAGAACAACAGGGCCAAGATGATTCAGGTGAGGGTTGTGGCCCATGGGCTCTTGTTCGTTTGAATTTTCGATTTTTTAAAATTTGATTTTATTATTATCAATTTGTTTTTGTATCAAAACGTTTACGTTCATATCGCTATTCCTCGTAAAATGTTTCAAATTATGAATGCGTTTTCTTTTTATAGCTTAGTTTAACTGTAACATACCGTCGCTCTTCACTGACCTCAGATCAAACAATCTTCTCGGAAAATTATATATTTTCGTACCACTAGTTATTCTAGATTTTTTTCTCTTAACTCTACAAATTGGATGTCCCTTTTCATCGTTCAGTATTTACCATTGTACAAATATGCAAATTAAATCGATATTGTCAATGAATACAAACCAGTCTATTTTTATCCGCTCTGCGTAAAACTGGTCGGACAGGTTTTTCGAGTCGCGCGCTACTGAGCATAGTATTTCAAGGGAAACAGACGGCAGCCTCGGGATTTATCACTATTCAATCGTGATAAAGTCCGAGGCGTCTTATCATTAGCTTACCTGTATACAGGCATTTCAATACAATACACTAGTTTGGTTTTCTAAAGACTTATTGGGTGGGTATTTTTAGAACGCCGGTCTGGGTTGGGTTAAATCTTGTTGCCACCAAGAAGTCGGGGAAACTAGGATATTCCAGGATTTTGGAAAGAGTGACACGGGAAGGGGACAGGACTTCACCCCAAAACCTACAAGTAAGTTGATTCACCATTGAAATTTATATTAATGAATTCCGTTAATGTCAATTATTGGACCAAACCCTAGACATGTGTGCCAATGAATGAGAATTTTTCAGCATGCCAATGTTTTGTTGTAAGTGGGATTGGGGTCCATGTACGATTATACTCAAACTGTTGTTTTTAATAACTAATTAACATTTTGTAATTACATTACAAATTTTCAGAACATGAATAATAAACGAATTGTGATATTTAATGGAATTAGAATATGCATAAACGGAACTTTGTAAACAATGCTGGGCACCACCCTGTCACACGTTTTCATAAAATCCCACAAAAAGCACCTGATGGGTTGGGATAAATTTTAAAAAGCGAATTGCAAGACAAATCTCATATCAAAATCTGACCTTGAATATAATTGCTGAAGATTTTTTAAAATGATTCTTTAGTCAGACACGCTGAATGAGTTACTGTGGTGTGTATGGAGTTTGAAGAGGTGCGGTGAAAGTCGTGTTATCAATAATTGTTAATCACCGTCAGCAGTTGCTTCGTTGACTCGGGGATTGATTTGAAGAAGGTGTATGATTGTGGGTATAGCTGTACAGAATATGGGAATATAGATAGAAATTAGTGTTCATATACACCATTTCCAAAATATGTACCTAAATGTAACGCCCTTCGATAGTTGTGTATATTAGTGTCTAATTCTGTTATGGAAGCCCCAGTATCTTTTGCAGTTGTTTGAGGTCAGACTTTATTTTTGAGAAGCACAGAATCCACACGTTTTTTATGTACCATCTCCCTTCAATAGCCTTCCATGGACTATATTTTCTGTTTATTTGTTTTAACCACCAAAAAAATGTAGTCGAACAGTCTGTGATAGAGGGAGAAGGGGGGGGGGGGTCGAGGTTCCAATACCCAAGTAGCACTTCTGACAGAAACTATGAAGAAAAGACAGTCAGCAAATTCGTTTAGAATAGGCCTAGAATGCTAATGACTTATTAGATTACTTCATGAATAGATGTATGCAACTTTTGTAACGGAATCATACTTTTAAAACCAATATTGACTGTTACCAGAAAGAATAATTTAACGTTATAAGGGGGCGGATCCAGTGAGATTTGGGCAAAATACTTAGATTTTTTATTTCTATTGGAGGGGGGGGGGGTGTTAGCTGCAGAACTGTAGCTCTCTGAGGAAAATATTGGGATAGATCAGAGATGTTCTGCAGCTAGGGGAAGGGTGTGTGTGTGTGTGGAAATCTGCAGAAGTAAATCAGACAAATCTGTATTGTACAGATGATAGTCTTTTTAGTAATCCAAGTTTCCTGGTTTGAGGATCTGGAAGTATAAACTGTAATAAAATAATTTAATAAATTATCCCGATATCTATGTTAAATAAGTCAAATTTGTTTTGCTCTTCTTCTCTTGTGTGGTTAATTTACGTGTATATAATTAAACACCATTGTTAATTATACTATAGTTGTATTCTCATAGTTACTAAAATTGTATCACAGGTTGGTACTTTTGGACAGTATCCTGTTCTCCCCAACAATGGTTGTCCATGCATACTATTACCAAATATAACAACGATAGAAAAATTCAAAAGTTTTGTTATTCTATTGTTTATTGATAAAAAAAATCATGCTTTTTGGATTTGAGAATGTGAATTGGAGTTAACGTTATATTTTAAAAAAAAAAATCTGCACTTAAAGTAAATGAAGGTGGTATAAGTGGATTCGGATCTTTTCTTATGATTTGTCCTATGCAACGCCTAAGACAACTATGTGGACTTTTCAATATTTTGGATCATCCATCATTTCACGCATTGAAAATATTTTAGAAGGAATTTAAACATTTAGCTAATCTTTTTTTCAAAAATATCTTTTGTTTCATTCCAGGCAAGAATGAGGCCTTTATGTATCCTGCTTTTTGTGACCGTCACCTATCGATATGTGGGTGCACAGGGCACTTGTCCGGTGTCCGGAAGCGATAGTTGTCTATACACAAATAGAGCATTTATACCGACGACTAACAATGACCCTAGCCGCCATTACTATATAGGTGGACTTTTTGGCATCCACGAGAGAGTCAATGATGCTTACGCATGTGCCAGCGCCCCCATACGAGAGGAAGAAATTATCAATTTGGAAGCATTCCTGTGGGCTGTCGAAAATTACAGCTCCAATCATATCGGGGTGTCGGTTGGTGGAGTGGCATTCGACACTTGCTCTCGTTACCAACAAACCTTGGAAGACATTCTGAGTTTCGAAACCTGCAAGATTCAACTGAATGACGTCAACCCACCTTCTCCACGAAATCTCCTGGCTTACATTGGGCCCGGGGACGACTACAATGCCATGTCGTCTGCACGACTTTTGAAGGATATGAATAAAACACAAGTGAGCTATGGAGCCTCCTCCAGTCTGTTGTCGGACAAACGAGAAACTTATGACTTCTTCCTTCGGACGGTTCCCAGCAATGCTATTAAAATGAAAGCCTTAAGTTCATTCATTCGTAATTCACTGAATGCAGAGTATGTGCAGGTCCTTCATGCAAACGACGAATTTGGAATGGTAGAGTACACACACTTTAAAGAAGAGGCTGCACAACGTAATATCTGCATTGTATATCATGCGGGTATATCTACAGAGCCATCAGATGCAGATTTGGTAACTATGGCAAATGCAGTAGCCCAAAAAAAGGCAGCTCGCCATGTAGTTGTTTTAGCCTCAAAAACTCTAGCAAGAGTTATCCTCGAAAAGATTAAAGATCATAATCAAAATGCGTTTTCAGAGCTGTTGTTCTTTGGGACATGGGACTCCAGTGTTGTCAATGGCCTGGGTGTGAGTGCATATGCAACAAGTCTAAAAAGTCCAGATGCATTCAACGCTGATGTAGCTTTGTTTTATAATCACCTGGATAGCCTTAAACTCAAAGAAAACGTCAAAAACAAAAAATGGTTTCAAGAATACATGAGCACAAAACTGAATTGCGTCGGCGATATCTGCCAAAACAAGACAATCGTTGGTATATATAAGAAAAGCCCACACGTCCCGTACATTCTGGCTGCTGTGAAAGCTGTCATCCAAGGCATCAAAAATGGTGCGAAGACGGTTTGTAACACCGGCGACCTGTGCTCAAATTACCTGAACACCAACAACCGCGGCCAGCAGATCTACACGGGAATAGTAAAGGTCACAGATGAATCTGCTGGCATCCCTTACTTTCAAAGCAGTGGAACAATGATAGGGGATGCATCCAATTCATTTAGTAATCTAAATATTTACTTGCATGAGGCACCAGATGGACTGCCGGTGTCGTCTGTTATCGTAAGTATTGGCACACTGTCATGTACACATGTGTTTGATAAAGGGTTTATACATGATAAATCATTAATCGTGATTTCATAATTGTGAATTTTCTTTACTTTTGGAAATTTGGATTAAGCATTTACAAATCCATAATTGAAAATTTGTTGTTTTACTTCATGTTTGATCTCGAGGGAGCGCATTTTCACACGTGTTCGCAATTCTTAACGTTGACACCTCTTTCCTGTTTCACTATATACATAGTGGTAATTGTTTTTACAATCTATCAAATTCAAGACAAGATCCGAGGATTGCATTTTCTTTGATTTGGTTATGCTTATCTTTTACTCATTTTACTGTCGTAAATTAATGTCATTGAGCTTTCCCCTGAAGATTTATTTCATTGGTCAATTGAAATGCAAGTAGGCGGATCTGTCAAAAGTTGAGACATGTGTGAGTGTGCATGAGTAGGATTCTACCTAAATTCTTTGTGAAATTAAGTCTAACTTTTTTTGTGTGAAATTTTATAGTTTGATCTTTGTTAAATTGAGATATACAAAAAAACTGACATTGTGAAATTCATTTTGTAAAATTTGTTGATATTCGGACTTGAATAAATTTTGGAACTTTAGATAATAGCTGTGTTTCTACATAGTTACACACGTGCATATTATTACAACACATGTTAACCATAATAATTATCGTTTTATAAAATAAGGAAGTGTTGTTTTGAATATGATGTGTATCGGAATATCTTTATTGATACAACATAAAGGAAATATTTTTGATTTTTCGTAGGTTGCCAAATACGACACTAGCTCAGGACTAACCTTAGAAAAAACCCAGACAGCCTTTTCATCGAAGTGTCCCAGCAATCCTTGCTTGGAATGCAATGAGGTACCTATAACTACTACAACAATCTCCTCTTCAACATCCGGGGTCACAGTTTCCACAACGACGGACCCGACAGAGGGCGGGAAATACGTTGTGTTGAGATTCCCTATTGACGAGGAAATGACCGGGATATATGCACCTTCCACAAGTAGAGATATGTACGCTACAAGGTTTGATATTGGACAGAAATGGATTATCGCCCTTGGTGTTTTAGCGGGTTTAGGGATTCTATCTGTTCTTGTCTTTGAAGTATACATCCTTTACAAGTTGCTTGGAACACGTATTGGACGTCAGTGGCGCACAATGTGGCTTGGTCAGTTGTTGTTGTTAGGGATATTTCTGTCCTACCTTACTCTTTTCGCCTTTATCATCATACCCACTGATGTGACCTGTGGTATAACTAGGTTTGGGGTTGGCTTCTGTTATTCCATTCTTTTTGCTGTCCTGTTAGTCAAACTTATGGTTGTATTAACATCGAAATCCTCCGAATCTATCCTGGCGGACATGGAATCGCCAAACTACCTCAAGGGTATATATCAGTTCCTAATGTTTATATTTGCTGTCGGCGTCCAGGTTGTTATAGATGTGCAGTGGCTTATCCAGGTTCCACCATATGCTGTCAAAGTCACTGCAAATCATGGCGGAGAAGAGTGGATTTGCAATCATTTTACTTGGCAAGCTAGTAAAGGTTGGAATGATATGCAAGATTTTGTGAGAACACCCTTCGAAAACCATCTTTTATCTCTGCTATACATTATGTTTCTTATTCTCATGACAACCATTGTTGCAATGAAAGCCCATGGCATCATCACAAATCACAGGGAGAGTGTGTTTATCGGAATTGCTGCCGGATTCTCTATACCCGTTTGGATTGCCTGGGGGCTGGTTGGAGGATTGAATCGAGACCATTCGTATGCCAACGAATACGGCGATGCCTGCATTGCTTTTGGACTTTTCGCAACAGCAACACTTTGCCTGTTCGCTCTATTTTTACCCAAGGTACGACAACTTGTCAACATGGGTGTGGAGGGAATATATTTAGAAGATGACCGAGACACCTACTACGCAGGCTCAGTGATCATGGCGCCACCTAGCTACAAGAGCAGACCAAGTTCAATGGTATATGTTAATTCAGGAGAATACTCCAATCCAGTTGTCATTGGTAACGGAGATCCAAGTAAGTTAACAAACTCGAACTAATGTTTGATGTTTCATTGTAAGTGTTATGATTTTCACTGCTTGAACATACAGCAAAACTCTTACCATTTTTTTAAGACCACCTAAAACACCCAGGTAGTATGTACAGCGGTCATAGCGCCCCGGTGTATACCAAACGAAGTGAGCTGGGAAGCAGTCGCGTCTTAAGGGTGACTGGAGACCTGACAGGGAAACACCCGACAGAACGCAGGCGCCCAGTATCAGAGATAGGCTATTCCGGATATGCAGGGTCCTATAGGAAAACCAGATCAGAGAGCGGAGGGACACTTAGAAGTGCGTAGTCTCATCAATTAGATATATGCTTTATAGACAAGGTTGTTAGGGAGGTTCTCTACATTGTCATAATGGCTGACTTCCTTTTAAAACATGGATGAAAATATAAATATCAGCAATATTTGTCTATTCATTTGAAAGATTATCGCCTAGCTGAGTAGCTCCGTAGGTTGCACGTCCACTGCTGAACTGTAGATCGCGGGTTCGAGTCCAGCAGGGGATTTTAATTTTTTTTCTCAGATTGCTTTCAACTAAAACTGCATTTTTTGACTAAATAAAGTAAATTTGAAAGTTTTCAATTTCAAAATATTGTTGTACATATCATCCACTTTTCAGCCATATCAAATTACTCTGAAAGTTGAAATTCAACTTTTTTTTTTATCACTCCGGGTTTTTTTTTTTTTTATCTTGCAGAAGCCCGCTCGCAAAGGGAACTTGGTGCTCTTTGAAGATGGACGAAGTAAAATTAAAGTCCTGCAAAATGCTTATAAAGACAGTTTAGCGAACTACCATACAATCCATGAAAATTGGCTTCATGGACAAAACCTGAACAAGAACATTCCCTTTAACATTCGAACATACCGATGGTTTTCAATACAAGGACGCGGTATTTGAAAACGAAAACTTGCCATGTAGCCAAGTACATGAAATATTGGCTCAAAATATTAATGTGTACTTCCGTTTTACCATCTTTGATTTGGCGGCTTAGATTTAAGACTTCATTTTTCTTCACTTAGGTTATAACTATATCATTGCATAATAAATTTATCCTGTAGTTGTGTCTCTGATGAAGAATCTCGTGTTTTGAGGTATGGAATTCTATAAGACCCGCACTTTTGATATATTGTCTATTTTCATTGGTAAAGATTACACGTATTTATGCATCTTCTCTGTACAGAACTTTTATCAAAATTTGTTTATAAATGTGTGTTAATACTGAACTGTGTGATAGTAGTAACTTTGCGAGCTGTATAAATGTTTGTTTTCCTTACCACCCAGTGTATGTTATTGGCTGTGAGGCTGGCCAGGTTTCAAAGCCTATATCTATATATTTGTATGGATGAGTCACATGAAAACATTTCTTTTGTTGAGGTGCGTGAATGTATAAGGGTATTTTTTTTTTTTTTTTTTTTTTTGCTTATCAGATTTGTACAATATGACAATACTAGGTGAAATATATATATTTATATGTAATAAAATATTTTATGAAAAATATCGTTTGTTTAGTGAATGGGAGCCTAATTTCAGTAATTGACAAACTCTGTCTACACATAAAGCTTTAGGTCCATTGAGGAAGGTTTTAGGCCGATCTCGTGTGATCCTTCGAATCGATGACGTCAGATAAACCCTGTAATTGGGGAAAGCGACGATACCTTCATATCTAGCACATACTTTGTTATGCAATATTTTGAAGTTTTTCTGCTAATTTGTGCAAGATGATGCACCGAGTATACCCCAACATGCGGGGTGTAGGCTATACTATGTTGTGATCGGGGTGTAGGCTATGTTGTGACGAGAGTGCAGCTACCGAAGCGGAAATATAGATGGTTGATGTTCGTTTTTGCATACTATCTCAATTTAAGGATATACTTCACAGGAAAGCATATGGTTACGGAAGAAAGCATTAATTCAGGAATATATGGAAACAAATATGTCCACTCATGACTGCACTTTCTAGTTCTATCAAACACCTCAACACAATTCCGACGATTATGGTAATATAATTAAGTGTGGGTATAGCTTTGGCCAGTGCTTTATTTTTACTGGTAGTAAAATTATTTTCACAGGTAGTAAAATTAATTTTACTGGTAGTATAAATAATTGTGGGTAGAATGACCAAGCATAGACGATCGGGGCAAAGTTTGACACTACCGCGTGTCCACGATCAAATACCAGGACCACGCTTTGTTTCATCGTCACCTTTATATGACCAATAAGTACGTGTAATCTGTATAAGTTTATGCATATACAGTCAGTGAATAAAACCAATCGTATTCAAAGATATCAACGAAAAATTAATGTTGTGCATGGGGTGTAGGCTACATGGGGTGTAGGCTACATGTTGTGCACGGGGTGTATGCTACCAGATTTCTTGTACATATAAGTGCTGAATGTCATTCAATATTTAAGCATACTAATGTAGTAGAACTTGCATTTGTTGTTTTATATGTCAGTATTGAATGAAACTCTGAAAGCAAGACGCTGATTACATATACAATCCAAGACATATTTACACGCGGTATGTCTGTATACTATGATGTACTGAACCAATCAGTTCCCTAAAGCCTTTGTTTCACGTTATTAACTCAGTCAGCACACACCACATACGACATGGCCATACACACCCTAGAGGTCATCTAGAGGTCATCTTTGTCCTCATCATGGCTATGCATAGCATACCTTAAGGAGGTACTCCACATCTTCATAATGGCTGACTACCTTTTAAAACGTGGATGAAAATATAAATATCAGTAATATTTGGCTATTTATAGAAAAAGTTCTCGCCTAGTTGTGACTGCTGAACTGTAGACCGCATGTTCGAGTCCAGCAGGGGTTTTAAATTTTTCTCAGACTGCTTTCAACTAACTAAAACTGCATTTTTATGCCCCCGAGATCGACAATCGGGGGGCATATTGTTTTTGTCCTGTCTGTCATTCTGTCTGAAACATTAAACTTGCTAATAACGTTTGAACAGTAAGTGCTAGAGCTTTGATATTTCACATGAGTATTCCTTGTGACAAGACCTTTCCGTGGGTATCAACATTGTGGACCCTGTGACATTAACCTTGGAGTTTGACCTACTTTTTGAAAACTTCAACCTTGCTAATAACTTTTGAACAGTAAGTGCTAGAGCTTTGATATTTCACATGAATATTCTTTGTGACAAGACCTTTCCGTTGGTACTAAACCTTTTGACCTTGACATTTGAGCTACTTTAAAAAAATTGGCATTGGTCATAACTTCTAAATGGTAAATATTAGAGCTTTAGTATTGTAAATGAGCATTTCTTGTGACAAGATCTTTCTACTGGTACCAAGATATTTGTCCTTGTGACCTTGGCCATCTTCGGAATTGGCCATTATCGGAGGCATTTGTGTTTCACAAACACATTTTGTTTGACTAAATAAAGTAAATTTGAAAGTTTTCAATTTCAAAATATTGTTGTACATATCCTCAATTTTTATCCATATCAAATTTCTGTGGTGTAGCATACCTCCTTAAGCTTATGTTCTTTGCCTAAGCATATTAGGGTAAGCTAGGGCACTGAATGTAGCACAAGTGGAAGTGGATTCAAGGACAATTATGGACAACAACGGCACAAGTCGCCACACACCGATACGTCTCGAACGTGTTCCAAATATAAGAAATTAATAATCGTTAACAAAAAACATTTAACATTTGCAGTATGAATCAAAATTTATCCAGTGGATAGTTCTATTCTACTTTAAAAAAAGAGACTCATTTTTCACTCTATTCTTCCTTTCGCTATGCGAAAGAAATACTGGTTTCAAAGATGCATGGGGAGAGGGTGTGTGTGTGTTAATGTGTACCCTTGATATTGTCAAAAGACTCACAAGCATCGTAGACCATTAAATCAAAAAGGCCATTTTTTGAAATATTTAAATAAAATAATTTATATGTTTAAGCGTTACATTTTAGATTGAATATCCGATGAAGTGAGATATTTGATATGGTTTTATTTTTCACTTTCAAATGTTGTTCTAGTTATTTCCATGGAGGAATGGAAAATTAACGTTTTTGAAACTAACTGATAAGTTATAATCTTTTTTAAGAATGTTACCAAATCAATGCGAGCCACAATAGATATTAATCTGAGAAAATATTCAACGATGTGTCAGCATAACTCTTTAATATTTGAATACTGGTTGGTTTCAATGCACTATATGTAGCATTGGTAGTCGTACATGTACAATGGAATCAAACATATCCCCATACA